>NC_056745.1:239675472-239752302 GCF_019279795.1 Protopterus annectens
ATCAAACTTTTTAAGAACACTTACCATATTAATCATTGCATGTGTGTTTATATGGGCAAACGGTCCAAAAGTGACAAAAGGGTTTTTAGCCATCATTGCCATATGATACACACAAACAAAAATAAAGACATGCCTGCTAACAAGAACAATGTTCACAATACCGACAGTTGGAAACAATTCTGCACAAAGGGACTATCCCTGCAGAATTAAAAATGATGGCTCTGTGATAATCTTCTTTCCACAGGAGGATCATGACACTCAACTGTAGGGAAGTTTATATGTCTGAGGCTCTGTCTTTCATGGCTGAAAGGATATATGCAGACTTTCCACAGAATTATACAGTAATCCTGGCAAATGGTTTACTGTGAAACTAAACACATTGCCTGTCAAAATCATCTTTCTATGAAAAAAGCTTCAACCTCATCAACATCTGTAGACGTTTCCTCTAGCACAGTTAAACTACATAACTTCGTCAATGCTGTCTTGTGATGTAATGGTTACATATATTCTTACTTGCAACACCAGTGCCATAAATAAGGAGAAGGAATCAGAAGAGGAGAAGCAAAGTAAGGGCAAGAACAAACGTAAGTTGGTAAACACAAAAGTGCCTCCCTGTGGTCACTCATGTTTGGGAATTTGGGATGAGGGCAGATGCTGAGTGTGACTGCTCATACCATCCCAAACAGGACTGCTTCTTCCTCCAAAGCGATCAGTATGTGCATTGTGAAGACTGCTAACATCTGCGCCTCTTTTGGTCCATGCCAGTAATCCCTCATACAACTCAATTACTATTCCTGTTAGCGGTTTTGCACCAGGCCTCACAATAAGATCACTAGAAGAACTAAACCCACAGATGGATGCAGGCAGAGCAGTGGTCAAACAGTTGTGCATAACAGGGAATGGGAGGATGAGTAGGACAGAATGTGGAGGGGGTGAATAAAGAAAATGATTAAAATTTACAAAATGCCTTTTGACTATAACCGTGCAGTTAACTACATGGCCACAAAAAAAAATTGCACTATGCACTGCACAGGCATTTCCTTTACACAACCAAGTAGAAAAAAAATTATATAAACATGCACCGAAAACACACCAAAAGACAATGGATAAAGGGGTGTGGTAAAAATGTTTACTTGAACAACCTCACTGCATATTTTGTTTAGCATCACTCTACTCAAATCAATATGTATCACCACTCAATCACCACTGATTACTGTAAGCAAGGATGCACTCTAAAAAGAAGGAAAAAAGTAAAGCTTCTTACAGGTCTGCATATGCTACATCTCCCCTACTTAAAAGGAAAGTACAATAAACACCTAACTTCTAGACTTAATATACTGACTGCAAACGTACTATAATCACCCCTGTTTTTCAAGTAATAGACATGAATACAAACCCAATAAAGGAAAATTCACCTTCACATACTGAATTCAAGCAAAGTAAGCATTTGGTCAATCGCAGTCAATATACATTTGCAGTCACTGAAATATGCAGTCTTCCTAACCAATCTTGCAAACCTTGCTTAAAGGTAGGCTGAACTCCTCTCATGGAATTATTCGCAATTTCAACTTGCAGAAACACACTGGATGGGAGATCATTCCGATTAACTTCCTGAAAGTACAGCTGTATTAGGAAATCACCATAAATATACATGTTCAAGTAGTTTCACTGTAACAGACTTAACTCTTGGAGCATTCTGCCATGCACATAGCCTGCAGCTGACCAGTCATCCAAAGCTCTACCCTCCCCCCATGCTTCAGCCAGTGCCCTCTTTCCACTGCAAGGATTTATGTAGTATAAAGGGCACATCAAACAATGCCATCATCATTCATTTCTTGCTTCAGCAGAACAAGGGCAGAAGTCCACCAGCCCCAGAACACAGTGGGGAAAAAAAGGTGGTAGATCGACATCCAGGTCCACTCCAATCTGTAAGCTCCAGAGAGAGAGAAAGAAGGGCTCACAAAGATGCGGAGACTGCCTGACTTGATGCAAAAATATTGTGGGTTAAAGGATAAGATTGCCACTAACTCCAGCAGGAAGTAAAAAGAAGGGGGATGATGAGAAGAAGCATGGACTGCAACAGTGAACATACTCAAAAATCTACTTTTATGGTGCATTCCTAACATAACTGTACAGTATTCATTGCATTATTCACTTCTACAGTCTTCGTTCTTGGGAAGATTTTGAAAGCAGTGAGAGAAAGGAGAGGTGATGAACTATTCAGAAATTATTCCTCACACAGCAGCAAAGGAAAATCCTGCTCTCACTCTGGATGCATCCCCCAAGTCTGGAAACATCTAACCCACGTTGCTGCTTCTAGGATGGTTCGAGTGAAAACTCCCCTAAGGAAAGCTGTGGTTGAAGATGCATCTCTAGTAGACGGTGCTGTAATGATTTCTGGGACTTGGTTTCCATTGTGCTAACAAATGGCAATCCATCTCCCCAGCCACTTGGAGAGATTTGCTTGTTAAAAGGTCTCCCCTCCTTCCCCTTTGCAAAACAAAAACAACTGGTCAGCTTTCTTGAATTATTTTCTGTGCAAGCAAAATTTCTGCTGCCATTGCACATCCAGGGAATGCTGGGGATTATAAAAACAATAAAATCAATGGTATGACTCAAGGCAACTTCAGTAACCATAAAAGGACGACTGGTATGCAAGGCCACTCAGACTTAATGGACCAGTAAAACAAGTGTTCTTTTGACATTAGCCTAGCCAGTGTGACTGTCACCAAGAACTACCTTTTCCAAGAAAGAAACTGTATATGTCAAGAAGCTACTGGTTCAGGAGCAGGCAATGTCAGTTACAGTCTTACACAGTTAAGGTCTCAAGGTGGAACTACTATCTTTTGGATAACTGAAGATAAATCATTACTTTAGAAACTTTTAAATGAAGGTCTAGAACAGAGAGGGGGATCTAGGAGTAGGCAAGCAGAAATGGCACAAGCATGACCTTTTATGGATGTGTAAGCTAAACCTGAAAAGTAGAATTCTAACCGGTATTACAGGACCACTGCCACTTTAGCCTTTCAGAAGTCTATATCCCTGTATTGGCACAAAAAGAAAAAAAATTCCATTTTGCTAAGTACGATTTTCTTGTACTGGGCTTTATAACCTCCTTCATAATGTTTTAGCATATCCTCTGAATACTTGTGTCTAGCTGGAATTAGATTATGCAAGTTGTCAGCCTCACTATGTCAAAGAATGTGGTGAACCGGTGCGGTGCTGCCTTGGGCAAAAAGTAGCTACGAGAATAATTTTCAGCCTGTCCTCCTGCACTTTGGTCAAAATCCTGGGGATCAAGGGTTTGGGAGAGGGATTTTCAAGATGGCTGCACACTTATCAACAGCTTAACTTCAGCTCTCCTAATGTGAAAACTAAAACTGAGAAATAATAACCAGTCACTGTCAGCTTGAGTAAATACTGGCTAGTACAGTACTCCGCCTGGATGCTAGCAAAGCAGAAATTAAGACAGCATGAAAGACAAACTAGAAGAGTTGAAATGAAAACAGTGATTGGGAAGAATCCTGCAGATGTTCAGCAAAAAGCAGTTCAAGCTCCAGCTTTGCTACAAGAAATGGCTTACAGCAATCTAGAGGAAAAAATAATTCAAATGTGCTTACAGACGATTAAAATAAATGAAACACCAAAGGAGTATATCAACCCAAATACCAAAAGGCTGGGAAAAATGTAAGACGCTTTAAACAGATAATCAGATGAGTTGATAAAACTGCAAAACTCAAAGGTCGAAATGAAGAAAAGGCTGGCTGAGTATGAGACCGTTCAAAAAATAGTAGAATTACAGGACAGAACATGTAGGAAAAATCTAAGATTTTCTGCTCTACCAGAAAAACTAGAAGGAACAGGCATAATTTTAATGAAGGCACAAATAAGCAACTGGGCTGGTATTCCACACCAGGAACTGTTAACTGAAAGGGCACACCATGTGTTTGTTCCAAAACTGGTCATGAGAAAGCAGCAAAGACCTTTATTAGTAAAAAATGCAAACATATCAGCAGAAAGTCAATTCTGACAAAACTGTGTAGCATTAAAAGTTGGAAACAGTAGAGTGTTTGTATATAAAGATTACTCACTGTACGCCAGGCAGAAGAGAAACAAATTTATTCCAGTAATCAGGGACTGTTGAGTGGCAGGTGTGAGATCGAAGCTGCTGTATCCAGCTGTCTTCAGGTTTTTTTTCCAGGAGGATCAAAGTAATTTTTAATGCAGAAAAGGCTAAGGAGGAAATGCAAAAGTTTGTCCAACAACAAATGAGCCATCATGCAGAAGGGGAGTCTGATTCTCATTCTTCTGATAATAAACCATACAAAGACTGCCAGTGTAACCTTTTCCATTGTTCCAAAGGAAAATGCTTGACAGAAGCACAGTGTCTGACTAGAACTGTGAGTACCTTGGAACTGATCTGGATTCTGGAGCTGGGAGATGAAGAGGAAGAAGAGGAGCAACACAGAAATTAGTGAATAAATGTGAGACTGTAAAACATAAATCCGATTTGTGAAATATGGCTGTATAAGAATAAGTGTAAAGATTGGACTTTTGTTGACTTTATTATACTTGTGGGGAACTGAAAAGCATTTGCTCACTTCATATCATTAATGCTTGAAAGGACTCAGATGAGAGGGGAAGAAAAATGGTAAATGCAAGTAAAACAATTCCTGCTCAAAACAGTATTTTTATGGAACTTTTCACAACATAAATTGCATATTTTATAGTAAAGTATTTTAGCTGTTCTTGTACGCGATAAAGTTACTAAAGCAAAACAGATGCCCTGTTTCTTCCTCTTCTCTTTCTTCCTTTTTTTAATATTGGCAGTGCAAAAAAAAGTATACGAAATAAACAAAAGTGTGTTTAAGTTAACAGGCTGTAATCTTGGGTTGCTGTGGTGTGGTTATGAAGTGCAAAGCTACACAGATGATATTATACATACAGCTGGCATGTTTCTCTTACTTTTGCACAGATGAATGTCTGGATCAAGACCCTTGTCTTAATCTAATAATATATTTTAAGTGGAAACAAGTAAAAATGGGAACATTGGATATAATGTTTTCCTTTAGCAATAAATGTTTCAGCTGGTCTTTCAGCCTGTAGTACAGGACTGCATTTTTCTTTCTTTTCTTACACTTCCATGGAGACAAGCTGATAACTGGGCAATGAAAGACATAATACTGGTTTCTTAAAGGTTAAGAGTTAATGATTTTTGAAAGAATACAAGCTGTTTTCACATGAGGAGAAGTGGTGAGAGCAGAGATAAAAAAAGACAATCAGTGTAAGTAGAAGCACAGGTCAGGTAATAACATGTCTTGGATGATGTCAATTAATTAGGGCCTGTGTTAGCAACTATGTATTAGGCACAAATGTTCCTATTAATAAGATTAAACTTCATTATTTGAAGGTATACATAAATATGTGTGTTGGTATCAAGTTAACAGGTTATGGGGGTGTATTTGTTTTAATAAAAATTCTCAAACAAAAAAGAAAAGTCTTGTAAAATGTGACATTGGTTCAAATGTTCATAAGAAAAAAAAATGTATAAAGTATTAACCTGCTAAACATTAATGGGTGCATGTATCACAAAATCTAGAAACAGACATTTAAAAAGCTGCCCGTACATAGCAGTTGGGAATAATGACTTCTTACCATAACGGCGATACTTTCAAAATTACTTTGGTCTCACAGGTATAGAAAAAAGGAAAAAATATTTAATGATTTTAAGAAATGCAGAAAGCAAATAGCAGTACTACAGGAGATACATTTGGAAAGAACTGAGCATATAAATTTGATAAAGAAAAGATTCCAGGATTGATATTCTGCAGAATATAAAGGACAAGGGAAAAGAAAAGCACTTGTATTAACTACTAGAGGAGCTCCAGTAGTGAGAGAAACGTAAAAAAAAAAGATAATGGTAGATTTGAGATAGCAAGGGGCTACTGGCAAGTAATGACAATTACTCTGGCATGTATTAAAATTCCAACTAAAACTGCTATTGTTGAGATTTAAAAAAAATTGTGGAGAAACAATCAGCTTTCAGGCGGGAACATTACTTATAGGTGGGGAATGGAATTTGATTTGCAACAATGAGAATATATCTGGGGGGGGGCCTAAAAGGGAAATACAAAATAGGTAAGATTTGTGAAGAAATTTATGAAAATATTTGGTATGAAAGATGTGAATTCAGTAGTAGAAAATCAGAACTTACTGATTTTCCTCAAGGCACAATAACTTATATTTCAAAGGAACATGTGCATTGAGAACTTGCCACACATCAAATAACTATTTCAGATTATGTGTCAATACTTAAAGATAAAAATACAGGGTAATGAAGTAAAGATGTGACACTGGCACTTTCCCACCTACTTGTTAAAGATAGGAATTTAAGGAATGCGTAGTGGAAATTATCTGGGAGTTATTAGGGAAAATAGAAGTACTCCAGAGGTTATAGTTGGTGAGTGGGATAAAATGAAAGTGGAGTTTAAAAATACGGTAGCAATGAAAGACAAATATTTGGTTAAGAAGTAATTAGAAATATTTAGAGGGGCTGACAAAGGTTAAAGTATTTCAGAATAGGGGGAATCTCACAGAACAAGAAAAGGTACAACTACAGAGAGTGCTAAAGAGAAAATAAGGGGCTACCTGGATAATATATATGAGTTTAGAAAGATTGCTGTTAAGCAACTATTTTTTGACAACCCCAGAGCACAAAAATGTCTGGCACAACGACTTCAGCAACAGAATGCAGAAAGCGATGTTGCCAAACTTAGGGAGCCTATAGCAAGAAAAATACCCAGAGTCCTGTATCGGTATTAGATGTATTATGAAAATTTATGTAAGCAAAGTGCTGAAACCAAGAAAAAGCACAAGTGGAAATATTTATAGAAGACTTCAATATGCCAAGTTTAGAGGTAGATTAAGCTCAACAGCGAACAGTTAAGGATAGGAGGCCATGAGAGAAAATGGTGGTGTACAACCAATTTGCAGGAAAATCTCCAGGAATAATTGGCATTCTGCTGGAAGTTTGGAAGTTAGGGGGGAAGAAAGTGATAAAGATCTGGAAGGTTTTAACAGCATTTTAAAATGAGGAAAGGCACCAACATCCTTGAAAACAGCTGTGGTGGCTGTAATCAGATTCAGCTTCATATAGGCCCACTTCATTTCTAAGCCATAGTTATAAAAGTGTTTATGTCCATAATGGCTAAAATAAATTACACAGGTGACAATAAAATTGAAAGATATGGATCAATATAGTTTTGTGTAACAAGAGCTGTGTTTTTTACAGCATTAACAGAACAATTATGAGCCAGAGAGAAGAATATCAGAAAATACTGCTGTTATTGGTGGGTCTTGATGCAGAGAAAGCATTCAACAGAGTAAGATGGGATTTTATGAGTAGGGCAATGGAAGAAATTGCATTTCCTGGTACAATAAGGTTAATTGGAAGGATATATGAGGGATCAGAGGCAAAAATCAAAGTGAGAGAGTTATTCTCTGATAAGTTGCATCTGAAAGGGGAACCAAGCAGGGGTGTCCTCTCTCCCCTTTGTTATGTGTATTACCTTTAGAACAACTAGCAAATAAAAGAAAGGCTCAGAAATTCAAGGATGCAACTGGTATGGTGTTCAAGAAAAGTTGGCTTTATTTGCCGATGATATTATTTTGTACCTGTTGGAATCAGAAAAGGACATCAGTTCTGTGGAACATTCTGAGTCCATTCTTGTTTTTTTTTTTTTTCAGGATATAAATTTAATGAAGATAAAACAAATATAGCTATAAACTATGTACCACACATGAACTGGTTCAGCAATACCCATATTTTTGGGCCTTCATAAAATGAAGTACTTAGAAGTGTGGATTAAAAATCATTTTGTTATGGCATTTAAGGATATGTGGGAAGAGACTGAACAAAATATAATACAAAAACCGAGAAGACTGAAGTTCTTGCTTATGGATAGCAAGAAACAAGCAGAAAAACATTTTAGTCTCTTTAGTTTTATACACAGGCCAGGAATATTTTTAGAAGTTGTAGATAATAATTAATACAGTTGAAGGATTTTATTTGGGAGGGGAAGTGGGCAAGAGTCAAGTGAGATTATTTGATGCTCCTAACAGAACAAGGAGGTTTATTACCAGATTTGAAGGGATAATTTAGTCTACACAGTTAAGGCTCTTATACATAACAAACAGAAAGCTACAATTCAAAGTGAAAAGGGGTGAGGATTAAGCAGAAAATAACTGAAGAAATAAGGAAAGAATGGGATTCTGAGTACAGAACATTAAAGAGAATAAGTCATACAGATATACTCAAAGTAGCAGAAAGTATACAAAGAACTAAGCCAACATGGGAATGGAGAAAGGAAATTCTGCCAGTATGGATAACTTGCAATTAGGGGTACAGAAAATAGGCAACAGAGGACTAGAATTTACTGGAGGAAGATGGCAAAGGAAGCAAGATATTGGGGGGCAAATAATCAGAGGGAAAGGTAACAGAATAGGAAGAGGCCAAGAAGACATTTGGATTGCAGGCTAGTGAATGCCATCTTTATCAGGGGTCGATATCAAAGTATAGACACAGAAAAAGGAGTAGGAAAATCCTAGATGAAAGTCCTGCTCTGGTAGAGTTTTTAACTGAATCTAGAACAGAAGCTGCTGCTAGAAAAAGGAAAATTAGTATGGCATATAAAATCTCACACAATAACTATAGGAATCAATCAGAAGATGTCAACAGAGATTGGGAACAGAGATTAGATATGCAATTCACAAAGAAATAATGGGAGGACATTTGTATGGCTCCCAAACATGCAACAAAATCTAGATGATTTAGGATTTTTTCTTGGAAAGGTTTGCATAGATACTTTTATATCCAAGCAGACTCCAAAGAATTTTTTCTTAGATAGACGGCAAATATTAGAGGTGTAATAAGGAAGAAAGAGGTACCTGGGAGCATATGCTGTCAGAGTGTAAGGAGTTGGCAGACTTCAAATATTCCCTACGGAGTGCTCTGTCAGGAATACTAGGAGGGCAAATAAGTGCAATTAAGGAAATTATTTTTTTTTTAGCCAGGATACAAAATCTGAATTGCCTACACATAATAAGGCCTTGTTAAGTTTAATTCTGATGTCTGCCAAAAAAGCAATTACTAGAAAATGGAAATCAAAATCTAAACCAGCTATACTTGAAGTAGTTAATATTGTAAAAGAAAAAAAGGAAAAAAGTGGGATCTTTAGACGAGGGAAGGGGAGTATTACATGGAAAACAAGACATGCAGAAAAATGTTTGGAGGAAGAATGAGGTTTAAGAGAAAGCAAGAACTGAATAATTTATGTCATGTTTCCTTGATTGTATGATATATAACAATACATGCAACATATAATGTTTGTAAATGTGAACTTGTTAATATGGTTTGATTAATTTTATATAAATGCAAGTCCACCTATGTCACAAGTGATCAATAAAGGTGTTTAAAAAATAAAGGTATGGGAGAAAAGGCATACACAGAAACAAATCAGTCAAATCCATAGAGAAGCCATCTATCCTCCAGGCTTCTGGCGTTCTTAGCATTGAACAAAACTGCCTCAGCTACTTGTCCAAATGAGAGGCAAACAGGTGTATATTCGGCACACAACCTGCTAGTTAGGTCTAAAAATGTTTCTGTATGTAGCATCCATTCATGGGGCTCGGCATACACTCAGCTCAGCTTGTCTACTATAATAAGATTTGTACTTACCATAACATTCGATCTGTCATAGATCTTTATTTATCCTTAACCTTTGGGATGCAGTTCTGATCCTCTGAACCATCTAGGCCGTTACACAGCTCGTGCAAGCCAAAAACTCGAGCTAAGTCTCTACCCACAATAATTCAGATCAAGTCTGTAGCTACACAGGAAAAGACAGAAGAATATGTATATGGAATTGAAGAGGCTATGTCCAAGGTCAAACCTGAAAATGTTACGAGGACAAGCGTACAATCCTAGAAGTCTGCAGGAGGGTGAAAGAGGGTGGGGTGCCAAGGATAAATGAAGATCGACAACACAGATGGAACGTTATGGTAAGTACATAACTATCCAGTTTTGATGCTGTTAATCTTCATTTACCCTTGACCTTTGGGACAGAGTCCCCTGCTACTTTAGATCTTGGGTGGCCTTATGGAAGGATATTCCTGAGAACCAGAGCCAAAGGATGCTGTTCCCCTGGAGACCAGATTCAATTTGTAATGAGTGATAAAAGTATGCGAAATAGCCAAGGTTGCTGCTGCGCATTTGTCATCCATGGAAGCCTTGGAATGGAAAACAGACGTGGCTATTGCCCTAGTAGAATACTACGCTCTCACTGGAGTTGCTAATTGGAGATTTTTTGTTGTATATGAAAGTAATACAGTCTCTTTCAAAAGTTACCTTGTCAAGGTGGTTAACAGATTTTCCCAGAGAAAATTTTCCAAATTCTTTAGTTCTGCTGAGGTAGAAGCATAATTGTTTGAACATCCAGCAAATGTATGCAATATTCAACTTTTTTGGAAAGAAAACAGGTTAAGTCAATGGTCTGATTAATATTATGCTCTGAAACCACCTTAGGAAGAAAAAATGGGTTGGTTCTTAGTGAAACCCAATCCTTACGAAAAACCAAATATGGGGGTTTTAAACATAGTGCTTGTATCTTGAAAATTCTTTTGGTGAAGGTAATGGCCATCAGAAAGATGGCCTTCCAAGACAGAAACTTTACGCGACAGGTAGCCACCGGTTCAAAAGGGGAAAGGACCAAAGACTGCAGAACCATAGTCAGATCCCAAGGAATTAGAAGATCCTTATAACCCAGTTCAGGTTTGTAAAAGACAGATCATGTCTCCTAAACCTGATAAGACTTCTTTGAAGCGGTCACCAAAAGCCGTAGATGAGGGTAAGGTGGTAGACACAGCCTATATAGATCTTGCCAAGGCTTTCAACACCATCCCCCACTCTGGAATTATAGATAAACTCACTAAACTAGGTATAAATCCCTATGTCACAAGATGGGTTGCCAACTGGCTCACTGACAGAGCCCACACTGTGGAAGTAGCAGACTAAACTCAACTTCAGACCAGTGACAAGTGGAGTACCACAGGGTTCAGTCCTGGGTACTCTCCTGTTTGGTATCTACTTCTCTGAAGTACAGGCTAACACACAAGGTCTTTGGCTAACAAAGTTCGCAGATGACTGCAAACTAGGAGCCATAATCAAAACTCTTAACGATGTGGATATCCTACAAAAGGGCCTCACTGAGACAGATGTCTGGTGTCAAAGCCATGGCCTCAAGCTCAATGCCAAAAAGTGCACCGTCATCCCTTTTGGTAAAAACTCTGTAACCATGAACTACCACATACGCGATAGTCTACTGAACACCGAAAGAGTGATAAGAGACCTTGGGACACAGGTGGACAGTAGTCTCGCCTTTGAAAATTACATCACCACAGTAGTCAAGAAATCCTGCTACGTGGCACACCTCATCACAAAAGGTTTTTCTTCCAGGAAAAAAGAGGTCATTGTTCCCCTCTACTCATCAGACCCATTATAGAGTACAACACCCCTTTTGGTATGTACCTCACAAGACATCTACAACTGGAAAGGTCACAGAAATACCTCACAGAGAGGATTACCAGCCTCAAACAGATGCCCTACACAGACAGTCTCAAAAAAAACAGCTTTACTCTGTCGCATATCGCCTACTCAGAGGCAATCTCTGCCTAACATACAAAGCTGTGTCAAACCCAAAGCTGTTGGACATGCTCCACTTAAAGAAATCCCAATCCCTCCGAGCTACATGCTCTAGGGACCTAAACCTTGTCACCACAATAAAACAGATTCCTGTCCCAGAGACTTCCCATACTCTGGAATAAACTACCTATCTATATCAAACAAAGCTCCTCATTAGCACTCAAGAAAAATCTTGATGATTGGATGTGAGATGGGAAATTCACCCCGGGGATCACTTCTGTGGCTCTGCTTGACAGGGGCACAGGAAAATTATTTCCTTGGGTGGCAAAAGGCAGGGTACTGTTTGGCTAGGCTTATATAGGCCCTAGGGCCAATAGCCTAGTACCTACCTATGAACACAGATTCAACCGCACTTCACACAATCTATGGGAAATTAGAGGATGATCTTCAAAAGCCATTGTAGAAATTGGAAATGGCAGCTAGTTGGACCTTAACAGTAGAGTCAGAGGCTCCCTGTTCGAAAAGCATAGCTAAAAATTCTAATTTTTTTAAGTTGGTGCATAGAAAGGATTAAGACCATTATTATGCACCCAAATAGAACATTTTTTCCACTTGCTGTGGTAAAGTTTCCTAACAGAAGATTTATGAAAAGCCAATAAAATCTTTTGGACTGGAGAAGATAACATTTTCTGCCTGGCGATTAATGGAATTGGAGGAACCATGCTGTAAGCTAGAGGTTAAGAATGGGGTGCACCAGTCCTTGTGGGTGAGACAGAAGATTCAGAACTAGGTCCAGAGTCCATGGATGGTGAATTAGGTGAGGCCACAGAAAGGGGAAACAAGACATGAGACCAAAAGGGAGCAATGAGGATCAACTTGCTCTTCAACTTGATGGCTTTCTTTAAGAAAGGAATGAGTGGAAAGGGGGGAAAAAGCGTAGAGTAGCCTTGAGGGCCAATCATGAAGGACATTATCTCTCAGGGACTCCACCAGAGGGGGGATTAGGGCAAAGCAGTTGCAGCACTTGTTGTTCAGGGGTGAAACAAATAGGTTGCAGCAAGGCTAGCCCCAGTGTCAAAAAACCTCCTTTGCCATTCTGGGATTGAGAAACCACTCGTGGAGCAGGAGGATGCACTTGCTTTGTTTGTCCACTATCATGTTTGAGCTCCCAAGGATGTGCGTTGCTAACAGAAAGCAGTTGTAGGATAATCGCCCATTGCCACACTCAGAGCTTCTCGACATAGGGGGTAAGACCTGGTTTCGCCTTGTTTGTTGATGTAGCAGACTACTGAAATGTTGTCTGATTGAATAGCAATCATTCCTACAGGGAGGATAGCTTGGAAGGCTTGCAATGCTAAGAGCACTACCTTCAATTCCAGAACATTGACATGCAGACTGGCCTTCATCGCGGACCAAGTGCCTTGGACTGCTGTGCCCAAATAATGCTCCCCCATCCCATCTGGGAGGTGTCCATGGTCATTATGGCCTTGGGCTGAGGTTAAATGAAGGGACGGCCTAAGAGAATTTCCTCGTATTCCATCCACCAGGATAAATCCTTCTTGCAATGACTGGTGATTAAAATTGGTGGCATCGTTGGATGGGTCAGGATGGGCCACTGGGATGCCAGAAGCCACTGTAGCAGCTGCATGTGAAATCTTGGTAGATGGACTAAGAGATAATGGTTGCTGGCATGGACCCTAAAGTTTGAAGAACTAGAAGTGCAGGAACCTTGCCTTTGGAGAGAGTGGCTTGTACTTCGGATTTTATATTCTATAGCCTGTGAAGAGGAAGGGAAGCTACACAAGAGATGGTATTCAGATGGCCTCCTAAGAACTCTAGATCTTGAGTTGGGCTTGGCTGAGATTTTGATTGACTGATTCACTGCAATGCCCAGACAAGCAAACAGGTGCAGAATGAAATATGTTGCTTGAAGCAGTAGATACCTGGTGGGAGTGGTGATGAGCCAGCTGTCTAGATAAGGAAACACACTGAATCCGAGCAGTCTCAAGTGAGCTGTTACTGTTGCTAAACACTTTGTGAACACCCTGGGGGCTGTGGTGAGGCCAAAGGGCAGCACTCTATACTGAAAATGACTGTCTTCTAGCAGAAAGTGGAGGAGCCTTCTGGTGCACTTCTCCATTTTTATGTGGTAATACATGTCCTGAAGATCTTTAGAGCACATCCAATCATTTTCCTCTAGGAAGGGTAGTACAGACTGAACCATGACCATCTGGAATTTTGCTTACTGAACAAAGTTGTTCAGAAGGCTGAGATCTAAAATTGTTCAAACCCTTGTCTTTTTTGGCACCAAAAAGAACCTGGAGTAAAATCCAGATCCTATCTGGTCTGGGGGGACTTCTTGGATGACATTTTTCTAGTAGCTTTTGAATCTCTAAAGCTGCTTGATCCCTCTGATTGGTGGAACATTGGAGAGTCTTCATCTTGATACTGGAATGAGAGTGAAGGGAATATGGTAACCTCTGGTAATGATCCCTACACCCAAGTATCCAAAGTCATTTGCCGGTAGGCTCTTGAGTGCACAGGATCATAGGAAGTTACTAGGCTACTGGTCCTGAGGCCCTTATAAGCCTAGCCATGAGTTTAACCCATGTACAGACAAATCAGCACCAATGGCCTGTCCAGCAGGGACACAGGTGGAATCCCAGGAATGTATTTTTGATCCAGTTATCCAGGTTGCACTTTAAAAGGGGTAAAAACGGTTCCCCTGACTGCTTCCAGAGGGAAACAATTGGGCACCCTTTCAGAAGAGCTGAACCCTGATTTTGCAGGCCACTTCTGCAGTGGGGTCAGCATCTTCCATTAGAGCACCCCAATATGTCCCCAAGGGCAGCCACCACCACGTATGTCCAGAAAAGGCCCTTGGGATTTTTTTGAACCACATCTTCCCATTCCTCTGATTCCTAGAGTAGAACTGTTGGGAAGCAGAAAAACATATACCCACTGCAGATAGGGTCTTCCCATCTTTCTAGCACCTGGTTACAATTTCTTTGACTTTGGGGCCGAATAAGGATGATCCGTCAAAAGGAACACTGACGAAGGGAGACTTAAATGGCTCCACAAACTCACACAAGTACATCCAGGTGTGACACCTTATGGCAATGCCTGAACCCACCTCCCTTGTCCCTTCGGCTGCATTCACAATGACCCTCATGGATGAGTTGAAAATAGACTCTAGGGTGGCTCGCTGTGAGGCCACTTTATCCTGGACCTCCTCAGACACAGCTCCTGTTAGGGTATCTGACAACTCCTTGACCAGATCCCTTTTGAGCCTAGTAAAATCCACCACAAAATTTAAAGACTTTAAAGCAAAGGTCAATGATGTGTACACCCGCTTTCCGAATCTGTCCATCACCCTGGATTCTTGATTAGGGAGATGAATGATAGAATTCTCTTCAGCTAGTTCCTTTTTAGTGGCCACCACCACCACCACATCATCTACTGCTAACCCTTAGCCCAGTGCTGATGCCCTTCTGGAGCTTTAGTAGAAGGGAAGAGAGAGTTGAGATGGGTTTCTGTTAGGGGTAAGGGAAGGGATGGGGGAAGTCAAGTTCAGACATGGCTGATCCCTCAGGGGGGACCTCAGCCCTGAGGGGCCCCCAAGGCTTCCAACTATTTTTAGTTTACTAGTATTGTCTATACTTAGTGCTAGAGCTGGTGGATTTCCTGTTTGGGGTTAAAGAGCCAGGTCTTGTTTGTGAAATTCCTGCTGTATATAACAAATAGGTCTGAAAAAATCTGCCTAACATATTGAGTATTGCCATCTTTCTCCACCAGTTTCTTGTAGACATCCTTCTGCAGGGTTCTGAAGAAAAAAAAAAGTACATAATGGGACATTAGGGATCACTTACTTCGCATTGCCTAGTAGGTGAGATGTCCTAAGCCAGACACGTCTTCTAATGACTAACCCCATGGTCACTGCTTTTCTGGATGCATTTACATCATAGCTACATTTCTTGGAGTGTTTGGCCAGCTGGTAAGAGGGGTCAGAAAAGTCCAACAACTCCAGTTTCAGGTCTTTATCTTCAATCCCCTCCACCCTTGTCCCCATTTGCTCCATTAAGGACTGTTTGTAAGACAGCATGCAGGACTGTCAGTTAAAGCCTTAAAAGCCAGGGTAGCAGCTGTGTACACTTTCACAAATGTAGAATCTGTGATTTCTGTTTAGAGCTGAAACTGCTCTCTCGCTAGAGTCAAGCAATAGCACATGTGGGTCAGATAAAGGATTTCTATGCAGGTATCTACGGGAATCATTAATCCTATAGAACCAGTCAGGCTGCCTAGGAGCAAGACAAAAGGGGTTAGGCTCCTAGGATGCGTTTCAAAGCCATCCTACAGACCTCTAACACTGGAGGAACAACTATGTGCCTAGGTTCAAGGAAACCCATGAAGGCCCAAAATCTTGCTGGGATTTGAAGTACTCCAAAGAATTTCACTGAAAAGTTTCCTTCGTTCTGTGGAGTGTGCACCCCATAAGGCGAAGTCCTCTGGTGGGGAGGCAGAAGATGATGTGTTTTCAGTGTCTTGAGTCTACAATTTCAGTTGATAAGAGCCTACCCATGTAGGCTAGTTCATCAGCCTCAGAATCAGAGGAGTTGGAGTCTACCTTAGGGGGATTTTATCCTTTTGTTTTTAGAAGAAACCCCAGACACTAATAGCATAGTTGGCTCAGGCCTCTCAGACTTCAAGTAAGATATCAGGCTTCTGGCAAATTTAACAAAGGAAGGCAAAGATCAGGTGAGGAGTTGGTACAAGACACTGAGTGACCTACACTGAGCCAAGCTGGACTGCACCTGCTAAGTCTTCAGCACCTTATGCCTGTTATGTACAGAGACAGCCACCTTTGAGGTCTTGGATGAGTACTCAAAACCTTAATACAGTCCACAGGAATCTTCTCAGAAACGTGGTCCTGCCTCTCCCTTCAGAAATGCAAATGCGGGCTTTGGTGGCTGAATGATAACTGTGTTGAAGGTACACTGGGAATGACAGTCCAGGAGGACAAGTCAGACACCAAAGTTATGAGTGCCTACAGAGCAGTAACACCACAGGCCCTGGCTACAACAGGTTCCATAATCAGGGGCTGCAGAAATGTCTCACATGGTACAGAATTACCAAATGGCAGAAACCTTGAGCTGTCAAGTGACGTCTTTATCTTAGTTTCTCTTCTCCTTTTCTGAATGCTTGTTTGAGGTAGGATCCCAAAGGTATTGAGCAAAGTCAGAGTGGCTTTAACCCAGGTTTGCACTCCTTTTTCCTGGCAGTGAACTCCCAGGGGGAATGCTGACTGTGAACGGTCCTTGGGGTAAGCATTGTGTAGTGTGAACAGCAGCCCACTCTCTATTCAGGTCTGATGCAAAAAAAGGGCATTTGCTTTGTTAATCTTTATGTCATCCCATGTCGCAAACCAAACTGCCTCTCTCTCCCCCAGGATTGGGGAGACAGCAGAATCACTCACTACCACCCTTACTGTCGCCTATAGGTGCATGTAATCAGACACAGGTCAGCTGTGCTGTAGTTAGGGCACTCTGGTAATCTATGCTACAGTTAGGGCTTTATCCTTCTATACCATGGAGGCTGACTGGGATAGCAGTATTCCTGAAAAGGATTACTGTGAAAATTTCTTCAGCAGTGCTGAAGGCACAATTCAGCTAATGGAAACAGCATTTGCACACAAAACACTTTTTGTCTAACACACTGTAGTATATCTAGATGGTTAAATGCATGCTGTCCAAATGAGCAAAAGAGGCTTTACAATTTAAATTTGACAAGAGATGCTAGTTACCCCATCTTTCTGAGAAATTACCCTGCAAACAGCTTGATTGCACTGGTATCTCCTTCTTAATGTGCCCAATATGCATCATCACTAATTTATATGGTTGTACTCAAGATGGTCAACTCTGCCTGAAGGCGTCATCTGTTTAGCCGACAAAATCTGACAGACTAAACAGATGATCATCAATTGTACAAGACTGTACAATTCTCGTATAGGGTAATATGCCCTTTCATAAAACTGTGTGATCTCTGAGTTAGTGTGTGTGTAAATATTTATAAATATATATATATATATATATATATAAATATATATATATATATATATATATATATATATATATATATGTACACACACACACACACACATTATATATATATATGAGAGATATATAAATATATATTTATTGTATATCACACACACTATATATACATATACACACACACAAATATATACATACACACGTGTGTGTGTGTGTGTGTGTGAGAGAGAGAGACAGAGAGAATGTAAAATGCAGAGACACGCGTGTATAGCAACAATCTTTTTTTTTTTTTTTTTTTTTTATAAGACGACAATCCCTCTCAACTGCCACACTTGTCTGTCAATAATAAATTTCTCTCTTATCCCATCCCTTCTTGTAATGTCCTATTAGCCC
Source organism: Protopterus annectens (assembly GCF_019279795.1). NCBI lineage: Eukaryota > Metazoa > Chordata > Ceratodontiformes > Protopteridae > Protopterus > Protopterus annectens. The sequence continues at coordinate 239,693,614 of NC_056745.1, forward strand.
CTTGCTCTCAGCTCCCTGCACTATGAGTAATCAGTACCCCACCCCAATAATTCTCAAATCCTTATCAATAGCAAAACTTAACAGTGGTCTCTTTTCCCCTGCAGTGCTGACAGATTAACATAGAATTTCTGACTCCGTAATAAACTGCTAACTTACACTAATTGTAATGTGTCCTAAATGAGCAATCTGCAACTTGTTATATTACTTCTGAAGTAGCAGAGAGCATTCACATGCCGGAACTGGGACAAAAGGCCAAGGTACTTCAGAAAAAACTGGGCTGCCTACAGTTTGCTTGCTGCAAAGGATGGAAACCTGGCATATGTCACATCACTTCCAACCTCCCACCTTACTCTACAGTGCAAACACCAAAGAAATCTTGCTTGGGCTTATAGCTGACCTGCCCCTGTACCAGTCTAGCCACTGCTACTCACTTTATCTGCTGAGTCTCTACAAATGTATAATCATCGGTTAGTACACAGAATCAGAAGTAATTATTTCCAGTACTTCAGGCAAGCACCTTGTAATACCCCCTCTCTAGTTACTTACAAGTCGCACCACAATGGCATTTTATATTACTTTGTACCCATCAGTCTACATACTTTGTTACATTTATCTTTCATTAGAGAATGGGCTACTGTACATCGCCACCCTGATGGAGAATGAGCATTCTCCAGCAAGGTGTTAATGTACAGGTAATGCCTGCTAAAAAACAAGTCCACCACTTCACAATAGCATATTACGGGGATATGAAACACTGACATGAAAAGGAAATGGTGTGTGTGAGAGTGCATGTATGCATGTGAGAGAGCAAAAACAATGAGTGACAGAGATCGGCAAGAGACAGCAACACCACTGACTGCAACATGCAGTCCATCAGTGCAACTTCATAAAATGTTAGAGAGGTATGAAACTCAGTGCCTGGAAATACTGACTGACTAAGCCAGAGTGATTTCATTACAGAAGTGCTCAGCATGAAACATTACAATCACGGACATTATGAGGAAGGGATCAAAGAGCTGTAATGTAATGAGTTTGTTTTTTTCCATTTACTTGCTCAAAAGGAGACATCTCAAACTGTGTTTCCATAACAAAGTGTCTGTTAAATGGTGTGTGTGTGTGCATGTGTGTGCGTGTGCGTGTGCGTGTGTGTGTGTGTGTGTGTGTGTGTGTGTGTGTGTGTATGCGTATATATGTGCGAGTCTGTATTCTGAGTTTGTGTGTGTATGTACATTTATACATTCATACACATTACTGCTGGCATATTTTTGTTTATATACACATATTACAAATTGCTTTTTTATATACTACCAGAAAGTGTTAGCTCTACTTTTTAATACTTTAACATCTTTTCACGTTAAATAAAAAAATTGACAAAAAAGTATCACACACTGCCCTATCTGTGAAAAAAATGCTTTTTTCTGCTTGAATAATTACTCATGCTGTACACAGATAGCTTATGGCCTTCAGCAATCAACCATTTCTGTATGCTACTCAGACTACATCCCTTTCTGGAGTGAATTATGCTTACATACACTGGCTGGGATTTGTAACATGTTTTATGTGGTCTTAACCAACAGCTCACTGTGTCCCCATCATCCAGTTTCATTCCCATTCCTAAAAAAACAACTGCAGTAAACACAAACACATAATATCAATTGCACAGAATCAGCATAGTGAAGTACATAAACTTACATTCTTGAAGTTACTTTACATGTCGAAATGAGACATGCACAAAATCAAACAAGTCCCCTAAAATCCCTTTTCTTTATTATAACCTCACGTTCATTCTAACTTGGAGAAAAACTAACATAAATAAATGTTACTCTTCTCTCTAGACATCACATTTTTGGTGTCAACTACAGAGCATTAATTCAGGCTAAAACACATGACTATATGAAGCAAATAAAGAGAAACTGTTGTACTTGGTCATTCAGACTTCCCATTTGTGACTAAATTCCAACACACCCCTCACAATGACCTATAGTGTATCCCAGCATTTCTCTAATACTGACCCATAGTGAATCCCAGCACAAACAGCTCATCGCCTCACACGGATTCAGAACCAATCGCAGCATAACCCTCACACTAATCCAGAATGAATTCCAGCATAACTTGCACTGACCCAACATGATTTCCGTACTGTACCATGTTGTAAGTGAATCCTAACAGGACCCTCACAGTAACAAAGAGTGAATCCTAGCAGAACATTCACACTTACTCAGTATTGCTATATTGTACCATGTGAGTGAATATCATCAGAATGCTCACAATGACCTAGTATTAACACACTGTACTATGCCCAGTGAAACTCAGTATATACTATACTAGTTATATTGTACTACGTTATTAAATAATCCAGGTGCAACTATCACACTGACCCAGTATTATCGCATTGTACCATGCTGCATGTGAATCCCAGTATGTACTGTACTATGTTACATTGTGGTACTCTGTGAATTAATCCAGGTGAAACGCACACACACTTATCCAGTTATTATTATACTGTACTACACTTGAGTGAATATCAGCAGAATGCGCACACTGACCCAGTATTACCACACCGTACCATGTTGTGAGTGAAACCCAGTAGAAACTGTACTAGCTGTATTATACTGCGCTGGGAATCCAGTATTAATACTAGTGACTTATCATGCGCTGAATGAATTTCAAGGGAATCCTCACACTGGCCCAGTATTACCACCACACTGGACCATGCTGTGTGTGAATCCCAACACACACACTGTACTGTGTTATATACTATGCTGTGAATGAATTCAGGCGTAACCCTTACACTGACACAGTATATTACCATACTTTATCATGCTGTGAGTGAATCCCAACAGAATCCTCACAATGGCCCAGTACTGTACCATGCTGTGCATGAATCCCAGCACAATACTTACACTGAGCCACTATTACTGTATCATACCATGTTGTGCATGAATTCCAATATATTGTACTACACTTTAAATGAATTCTGGTGTAACCCTTACACTGACCCATTACTATACCTTACCATGATAGGAGTGAATTTCAGCAGAATATTCACATAGGCCCAGTACTATCACCATTCTGTACCACGTTATGAATGAATTAGATATGTACTGCACTATGCTACATTTTACTATGCTGTGAGTGAATCCAGGCATAACCCTCACACTGAAAAAGTACTCTAAGGGTACTGTAACATACTGAGAGTAAATCCCAGCACAATCCTGACACTGATCAGATATATACTGTACCATGCTGTGAACAGATTCCAACCAGAGATGGATTCAGCACTAAGCAACATATATATGGATCTACTTTCTTTCGCTGAAAGCTCATTTCACTGAAGTGAAGTACTGGCACTGTGTAGGGCACTGTAAGGCAAGTAAAAGGTATATGCCCTTTTCCCCACTGTAGTGCGATCCTGGAGTTAGTATATACAGTTGGGAGTGTGGGGGGGGACACAGCTCCCCACCTAGTTTGGATTTATATTATTTCACTGAAAGCTTCAAAACAATACATTTTAAACCATAAACATGAATACTTACAACACCAATGACTAACTCTTTCCAGAAAACAATATATACCCAAACTAAGTGGGGGGCTACGTCCTGCACACCCCCCCCCAACTATATATACTTACTCCAGGATCGCACTACAGTGGGGAAAATGGTATATACCTTTTACTTGCCTTATAGTACCCTATAGAGTGCCAGTACTTCACATGAGTGAAATGAGATTTGGTGAAATGAGTTTTCAATAATTTGAGCTTTCAACGATTTGGTCAGAGTGAATTCAAATTCAGTGAAATGAGCTTGCAATGAAACAGAATATGTGTGTGTGTGTGCGCGCGTGTGTGTATGTGTGTATATATATATATATATATATATATATATATATATATATATATATATATACATACATACATACATATACATACACACACACACACACACACACACACACACACAAAATTTAAACTAAAGGTTCCAATGTTTCTGTATGAGAGATAAAGTGGGTGTATGTGTGTATGTAATTTAAACTAGCCATTGTGTTCATATGAGAGATAGTGTGTGCATTGCTGTATGTAAAAGGTGTGTGTGTGTGAGAGAGAGTGAGCAAGAGCAGAGAGATGGTAGGGTATGTGTGTGTGTGTGTGTGTGTGTGTGTGTGTGTGTGTGTGTGTGTGTGTGTGTGTGTGTGTGTGTGTGTAAATCATACCTCTGAAATGTTCAGATTTAGCCTCATATTTTTGGTCTGCGTCTCATAAAATTTGTGTTCATATACAAATTCTGTATACGAGTGTCAGACTTGATACCTTTCAGAAAATGCATGCTAACAAACCCTGTTATTCTAACAACTTTCTAAGTAAAAAAAAAAATATTTAAAATATATTCCTATTTTTGGGTCATTGTATCCCCATTATTTGAGGCTTTGTCCAGATTTCTTGCACCAAGAGGTTGAGAACTATGCATACATCTCAATTGTCCAGATTTTTGCCTCATATTTTTGGTCTATTCCTCATAAAATTTGTGGTTTGCTGACAAATCACCGAGGAGTGAAATAACTAAATAATGCTACACATTTGAGTTTCGGACTTCATTTCCTTCAGAAAATGCATGCCAAGATAAATCCTGTTATTCTAGTAACTTTATAAATATTCTTTCTTATAGACTTAGAATCTGTCCCTATTTTTGGGGTCCCCCCCAATTATTTTCGGCTTTATCTAGATTTCTTGTGCTAAGAGTTTGAGAGGTATGGAGCTATGGCATGTAATGCCCTTGTTGGGAGTGGGGGGGGGGGGGGCAGGTTAGTCTATTAACTTGATCAGGCTTGACCCTGTAACTTGGTTACAGGAGGAAAAAAACTTGAATCCTGTACACCAACTACCAGACTGCTGAAGGAATTGAGAGCGAGTTTCAGTACATTTTTAGACAATTATGAGTTTCAGTCCATTTTCAAGGGATTATGAGTTTAAGTGCATTTTCATGGAATTGTGGGTTTCAAGCAAAGAGAGGTTTACTGTTGCTCATGCTAAGTCTGTTTTCAATATGCAGCTAACAGTTTTGTTTAGTAAATGGAAGTCACGGTTTGTGCTGTAGAATTTGAAAGCAGTGTCAGTAGCATTGCCTTTTGTTCAGTAGACTGTGGATTCTACTCCAACACTATGTAGATGGAGTGCTGATATTGCAGTGTATTTCAATTGCTAATTATTTGGTGCACTTTAATGGGGGATAACGGTTTTGCACTCCAGTGTGTGTCCTTCTTTGTATGTGTCCTTCTTTGTATGAGATGCCTAGTAACTATGAATTTGTCGGTTTGTCAGTCATTCCCTACTGCAATATTACCAGCTTACCAATTTTTTTAATGTAACATAGGCAATTAATTCTTCAAGGGCAGCAGGTACTGAATTTGTACATGAAACACCAATTAGTTGCAGATATCTAATGTGGAATTATTCAGATGACTTTTACTTCTGCAGAGATTGTGATTATTGACGGATATTGGTGGATTGTAATGACAGAAGTTTGAGTGGTCTTTTAAGGTTAAAATATTTTGAAATGGGTAGTTTTGTTATTATTGAGTCACACATTTTGTTTCATTGCGTACTGGAAAAATGTTCAAAGCTACAAATTTAAAAACACTAATAAGTGGTGCTTTATTATACAAAGAATATAATCTATACAATCCGGAAGGAGACTCAAAGAACGCATACATGTATGCATGGCACTATAAATATGTGCAAGGAGCCTATAGTTTGAAAACGTACAGTTGTGTACACTTACCATAAATGTAGATATTTGAGTGTATTCACTGTTGCAGTCATCACACTTGGGTTATCTGCCTGCAGGTAGCCCTCAGTTGGCCCGAATACCAGTGTCTTAGTATTTCTGCATCGGATGCTGTCGCTTCTTCCATGACGTAGGTCATCAGGGGTATAAAAACAGGCAGCCAACGCCATTCTTGCCCCAGATGTTAGGAGCCCCCAAATAGGGAGCTAGTATATGGTGTGAAAACCACCACCAGTAAAAAGTAAATACCAATACCATTAGGAATAGCCATAGAGAGGAGAGATAGAAAGATAGAGAAAACCAGGTGGCTGGAGGGAGGGAAACCAGGACTGCAACAGTGAATACACTCGAACATCTACATTTATGGTAAGTGTACACAACTGTACTATGTTCTTCCTGTTTCACTGTTGCAGTCATCAAACTTGGGTTGATTCCCAAAGCTGACGAAGGGTGGAGGCAGTCACAAAGATTTAGGGCTGGCTAGTAGGCCCTGCAAGACTGCTGCACCAAATCCTGCCCTGGATTTGGAAAAGACAGACAAGTGGTAATGCTTGGTGAAGGTGTGTACAGAACTCCAAGTTGCAGCTTTCAGACTGTCCCTGGTAGGGACTCCCCTGAGACATGCTGTAGAGGTAGAAGCAGCCCTAGTGGAATGTGTTCTGACTCCTGAGGGGTTGGTTTTCCATGGTGCTTGTAGCAGAAATTAATGCAGTGTGCTATCCATTTGGAAATGGTTTGTTTAGAAATGGCCTTGCCCTCTCTGCCCCTGTTGCAAAGCTGACTAGCAGCTGGTCAGATTTTCTGAAAGGCTTTTCCTATCAAGGTAGAACCAGAGCTATCTGTGCACGTCCAACAAGTGCAGGATCCTTTCCCCTTTATTCTGGGGGTTAGGGAAGAAGGTTGGCAAATGGATGGGTTGGTTTAGGGCCACACTAGACACTACACCTTAGGCATAAAGAACGGGTTAGTCCTGAGGGAAACCCTGTCAGCATGGAAGATAATAAAGGGTTCCACCGCCATCAGTGCCTGTAGCTCAGACACTCTTCTAAGTGAAGTGATGGCTAGAAGCAAGGCTGTTTTCCAAGAGAGGAATTTTAACTCTGCTGAAGCAGCAGGTTCAAAAGGGGGAAGCATAAGCTTTTCCAGTACAAAGTTAAGGTCCCAAGCAGGGGTGGGTGCTCTCCTTGGGGGCCTTAAGTTGTTGGCCCCTCTCAGGAACGGTTTGAGGAGAGGGTGAGAAAATAGAGGTGGCTCAGTATTGTAATGAGACGAAATGGCAGAGGCATGAATCTTAATGGAGGACAAGGATAGGCCTCTGGATTAGCTCTGCTTGGTAAATCCAGGATTAGAGGTAAGGAGGGCACTGCTGTGTCCTTTCCTTTAGACTGAATCCAAGAACAATATTTTTTCCATTTTTCCACATAGGATTTCCTATAATAGGCCTTCAGGCTTCAAGAATGACATCCAGCACCTGTTTACTTAGGGTTGCTGGTGGAGTATTCAAGGAATAAGCCAGGCTGCAAGATTTAGGGTTTGCAATTGTTTATTTATTTATTTATTTATTTTTTATTTATTTATCATTTGTTTATCATTTGTTGACCGGGAATGTCCGACTAGGTTCCACAGAGCCTGTTTTCAGCGGAGGCCCGGGGAGAAATTCTCCAGATGCATGTCTTTGGAATGTGGGAGGAAACCGGAGTACCCAGAGGAAACCCACGCGAACACAGGGAGAACATGCAAACTCCACACAGAAGGCACCCCAGCCGAGAATCGAACCGGAGAACCTCTTGCTGTGAGGTGACAATGTTAACCACTGCACCACTGTGCCGCCCATGGATGCAAAATCTGTCCCTCCTGCTGTGACAGCAGGTTAGGGATCTGGTGTAGGTGCCAGGGTGGTGCCGTTGTTAGGCTGCGCAGGAGTGGGTACCAGTGCTGGCGTGGCCAGTCCGGGGCAATCAGAATTGTCCTTGGCCTGTCTTGTTTCATCTTGAGAGAACGGCAGAGGGGCAAAGGCATAGATTGAGGGGCTTTCACATTGAAAGGATAGGGTATCCACCTTCCAGGCCCTGCTGTGAGGGTTCCTGGTGCAGAATTTGCTTAACCGGTGGTTGTGACGGGAGGCAAAGAGATCCACCTCTGGGGTCCCCCACCTCTGTATCAGAAGGTTGAAGGTGCTGGGCTCCAATTTCCACTCGTGTAGGTCTAGGAGATTTCTGCTTAAATCTTCTGCCAGTGAATTTTGTTTGCCTGGCAGGAATTGAGCTTATAGATGGACTTGGTTGTCCAAAGCTGTGCTCCACAGAGTCATGGCTAACCTGCAGAGTGGGTAAGAATGGGTTCCCCCCTGCTCGTTTATGTACCACATAACTGTGGTGTTGTCGGTTTTGATCAGCAGTTGTCCTGGAAGGATTAGGTATCTGAAAGCTGTCAGAGCATTCTGTACAGCTAGCATTTCCTTTTGGTTGATGTGCAGGAGAATTTGGCTTGGGGTCTAGTGGCCCTGAATGCATTTGCCAGCCATGTGGGCCTCCCATGCATAGTCTGATGCATCTGCGGTCAGGGTTTCAGCAGTGTGGGGTAGAGTAAAATGCAGCCCCCTGTTGTGGTTGCATGCTTCTGCCCAACAAAGGAACTCTGCCCTCAGACAAGGTACGATAGGAATGACCATTTCCAGATCATGAGAATGTTGGCAATAAAGACTTTTAAGTACCACTGAAGTTTCCTCATATGCAGTCTTGCATATGGAATTAGCAGAATACATGAGGCCATGAACCCTAGCGCTTACAGTATTTTTCTTGCAGTTAGCTGGGTTCTGATGGCCATTTGTTTGACATAGTCGGTCAGACCTGTTTTTCTGAAGTGAGAAATGCTATCTGGGAAGTTGTGTCCAAGCTTGCTCCCAGGAATACAGTATTTTGACTGGGCACCAGTTGTGATTTATTTTCATTGATGGTGTACCCCAATGAAGTGAGAAGTCTTTTTACAAATGCCAGGTGCTTAAGCAGCAATTCCTGGTTGGCCCCTTGAATCAGGCAGTCATCCAAGTACAAATAAATTTGGATATTTCTCTGCCTACAGCATGCAATGGCTGGAGCCAGGCATTTTGTGAAAACCCTGGGCGCAGTAGATTAGCCAAAGGAAAGTGCAGAGAACTGATAATGCATAGATCCTGCCCTGAAACGTAGATATTTCCTGCATGACCCCCTGATGGGGATGTGCAGATAAGCTTCTTATTTAAGTCTAGGGTGACTAACCAGGCATTCTTGGCTAGGATAGGGAGAAGCTGTTGCAGGGTAAGCATCTTGAATTTTGGGACCACCAGGAAGGTGTTGAGAATTGAAAGATCCAGGGATTGGGCACCAAGAGCCCTCTTTCCCGGGTACCAGGAATAGTCTGGAGTAGAAATCCTGACCCCTTTGTTCTACTGGAACTGGCTGAATAGCGCTGATGTTGAGCATGTAAAAAAACTTGGTTTTGAGCCTCTGCCCACTGGTTTGGAGGAAGGTTTGAAAACCCGCTTGGGGTTGGCAGTGAATAGAAATAAAATTTGTACCCCTGGGATAAAATGTTGAGGACCCATCGGTCCTGAGTGATGGACATCCAGTTTTTTGCATGAAGGGCAAGTTTTCCTCCTAAGGGCACAAGCAATTGGGCAGGCTGGGAAGTACAGTTGAGAAGTCATTGTGAACGTTTTCCATAGGGAGGTAGCTTACCACTCCCTGTTTTAGGGGTGGGAGCACTCCATTGCTTAGATCTCTGCATACCCTGAGACTGTAGTCTGGGTGGTCCGTTTCCCCTGGGTCTTGTTTGGGAAGGCCTGGAGGAGGCTGGAAAGGACCAGTGTTTTGAAGGGCAATGCCTACTGAATCGGGGTGGTTGCACTTGTAAGAATTCTTTAACAGTTTGCATAGATTTAGCTTTTTCTTCCATCTTTTTAAGAACTTCTGCTTTGGTGCCAAACAAAGCGTCCTTATTTAAAGGAGCGTCTAGTAATTTGGATTTGACATGATGTGGCAAGGTCTGCTCCTTCATCCAGGCATGTCTTCAGTACAGAGCCAGTGACTGCGGCCCTGGAAGATGCTTCTAGGTCATCAAAGCAACACTGCAAAGTATGCTTACTAACTTGGTTTGCAGAATGCATAAGCTCTTGCAAGTCTATTTTCTGCACAATCTGAAAATATTACCATTTTTTGTTTAACGAGTTCCAGAATATGTTGCTGGTACTTCAGAATGTGAAACTGGCAATTCAATGCTCTGATAGCAAGAGCTGCAGAGGTATATACCTTCTTACCCCATCTGTCTAAAGCTCTAGAATCCCTGTCCGAAGGGGTAGGATTTTTGGCTGTAGTAGCCTTAACACCTTTAGGTCCCTGGGAAACTATCTCTGGATCAGCTGTAGGATTCTTGAAAAGAAACTTGTGGGAATCGGGTACTCTGTAGTACCTGTCAGGTTTCCTAGGGGCCAGAGGTAAGGTCTCTGGAGTAAGACTCAATTCCAAGAAAACAATCTGCAACATCCAGGACAGGGGGAACAGCTAAAGGCCTGTGCTGAGATAGCTCTAAAAATTCTCAGAGTCTCTTTTTTGACTAAGGATAGTCTTGGCATTCCCAATGGAAGTATGCAACGTTTAACCAAAAGAAAAATCCTCTGGAGGGGAGGTAGAGGGAATGGATTCTTCTGCATCTGAATCCTCATAGGTTAAGGGCATGTCCTGATAATCAGAAAGGTCAGAGTCACTGGATTCCTGTAGAATCTGAAGGCAACTGAATTCTTTGTCTCTTAGCAGGAGAAGGCTGGCTTCCCCTAATTAGCGTTATAAGGTCTTCAGCCATTCTAAGCATTTGTTTTTGTGGCATGGGGGCCTGATATGCACTTTGGTCGTCAGTTTTCTAGATGTAGTGCGTACTCTGGGCCTAAGAAACTCGGTAGTTTTGGCTAAAAAAGAACTTGTCAGTTTGATTCGAACATCGGTAGGTCGGAAAACACCCTCAGAAGCCAGTGCCTGTACAGCGGCTCCAGACCCATCCAAGGTAGAGACATCTGCTGGTGAGACATCTGCTGGTTCCATAATCGAAGAAGCATCTCGCGGCATACCGGAATCCGAATGGGTCTCAACACAGGCCTGCGAATCCACAGAAGCCGGCATCAGGGGCTGCAAGGATGCCTTACTGAGTACCCGCGGACTGACTACTAGCTTAACGGAAGCGTCGGCTGCAGTTTTGGACCTATGCGGTCTGTCTGTCTTTATCCTTACATTTTTTCCGAAGATCGGTAGTCAGATGGCTGACCGAAGCATTTCGGAATACGGAGATTGAGAGCGAAAGAATTTAGCAGCAAGAATAGCCCGACAACGAATGGTTTGGGCGTTAAACAAGGTACAAAATCCACAGCGAGGGACGTCATGGTCTGGGCCTAAACAGGTGACGCAGTAAGAATGAAAATCTCTGTGAGGTATTTCCTTTCCACAGGCAAGACAATTGTTAACTTTTTCTGACATCGGTTAGAGCAAGAAAAAAAGGATCCCCAATAGGGTACTTCGCTTTAAAAGACTTCAGGATTATCAACTCGAAAAACAAAAATTTCAGGTAGCGGCTGACCGGCACTTGCAAACGGTTTCTGATTCAGGCTTCTCCTCGGCAAGAAAGACTGATGTAATGGCATCGGCTGCCTGTTTTTATACCCCTGACAACCTGACGTCATGGAAGTGACAGCATCCAATGCAGAAATACTAATACTCTGGTATTTGGGCCGACTGAGGGCTACCTGCAAGCAGATAACCCAAGTGTGATGACTGCAACAGTAAAACATGAAGAACATCAACATGAAGAACATCAGCCCAAAGGTAAACTTAATTCAAATAAAATACATCTGGCCAGTGAAGAATTTGGGTTTCAATGTTGTTTCAATGAATGTTTCAATTGCAGACATGTTTACTGCTCATGCGAAGTCTATTTTCATTATGAGACTGAATTGTTTGTTTGGCAAATGGCTATCAGTGTTTGTGTTATTTTATTTCAATATCTGTAATCATTGTGGAAGTAAATAAGAAAACAGTATGCACACTGATAGATTTGAACAGTGTTTATGGTAACTGTGGAGAAACAGCCAACTAATGGAATGGTGAAATAGCTGTGGAGGGGGCTGCTGTGGGGCTGTAAGGGGTTGCTCTGGGGGGCCCCAATCTATTACCCTGCCTAGGGCCCAATTTGACCATGACCCAGCTCCGATTCCAGCAAAATGCACACTTCATCCCATAATTACTATAGTGTACTGTCCTGTGAATGAAGCTTTGCATTGCTAGCATGAATATGGCTCAGGGATCAGATGCCATATGTTCCAGCCTAAGCTTCTCTGCAACTCCTGACTAGAAAATTCATTACACAAATGTGGACTTTAAAAGGTTTAGTTACTACACTGTTACTCAGATGGAACACTGTATTTTAATATTTACCTCCCAGATGTCTATCTGAATTCCCATACCAATCCATGAAAATATGAGGTAACAAGTCATTTCCTTCCCAGTACAAACAGAAGGACAGATTTTTCTTGAAAATTTTCACAAATACATGAGACAGTATAGGCAGCACTCGTAGATTTCAAGGGTAGAGAACCAAGTCAGTAGGCATGACATAATTACAGTAATTCTACCAAGGGCATGGTCTGCTGAACTAAGTGTTAATCTATGCTAGTGCACTCTGTACTCTGGTTCTGGGAAGTAAAGAGGATTTACAAAATGTAACCAACAATTACTTAGGACATTCTGAATTAAGAAAAAATGTCAGGTACTTTCCGGTCAATAAATGAGGGCTTAGCCCTGCTTTCCTCTTATCCAGTAGCATTATGCACTCGAAACTCTCCTTAGCATGGAGAACATCGATATCTGTGCAGTAACAGAAACTGGTTCAAGGCTCCCGAGAGCACCCCAGCACTACCAGGTTATACCTCATACCATGCTTTTCGGCCCCAAAACTTGGACCGTACTACAAAAGGAGGGGGAGTATCAATATTCGTCAAAGATACCCACACCTCCAGGTTGGTGGCACAGCACGAAGCATCAGAGACTATCCATGTGCAACTAACAGTGGGTAAAACTGCCTTCCAGTTTATAGCCTGCTACAGACCACCCTCCCAAACCCAGGAACCCCACTCGGCCTTCCTGAGAACACTGGAAAATATGAAGGTCTCTCCAAACACCATTATATTGGGCGACTTCAACTACCTAAACATAGACTGGAAGCATTACTTTAGCTCCAACATCCTAGCCCAAAGGTTCCTAGAATTTATAAACTCAAATGCTATGGAACAACTTGTTACCACTCCCACAAGAAGGGAAAACATACTGGACCTGATCACCAACATGGAGACTCTATGCTCCAGATCAGAAGTGTATCCCTCACTGGTAAGATCAGACCATAAACTAATCTCACTGGATATTCACATCCCGACTCCACCCCCTGCCCTGAAAACCACAGTGAAAAACTTCTCTAAAGCAAATTTCACACTCCTCAAAACCGAGGTGGAATACTTCAAAACCCCCGGGCCTGTGAAAAATATGGCCCAGACCGCAGAATCCTTTATAAACGCATTCTATGAACACCTTCAGGAATGCATGGATCATGCAATCCCAAATAAAACCAAGACCCAATCCTCCAAAGGCAGACGTCCTGTCTGGTGGACCCCAGCCATAAACAAACTATACAATAGAAGGAGGAAGCTACTACATGATAGAGCAAAATCCCAAAAAGGGAAGGCATCTCTGATCAGTATTAGCAAAAACTACGGGCACTCATAAAATCGTCTAAGGCCAGCTTCGAGAGGAAAAATTCCACAGGACACTAAGGATAATCACAAGGCTTTCTTTAGTTATGTTAGGAACCTGGGTGGGAATTCCCAGATATGCTCAGAATTAGTTCAAAATGACAAAAAATACACCGAACCCACAGACATTGCCAACATCCTAGCTGACAGGTTCAGCGCAAACTTCTCCCCCCCCCTCCCCACCAAAAGGGCAAATATTTATCCCAGCAGAGTGCTGCCCCCCTGACATCTCAGATGCTCAGATAAGAGCTGCCCTCTCCAAATCAAAAAACACAGCATCAATGGGACCAGACTGTGTCCCGGGCTGCGTCCTACATGAACTCCAAGAGCTAAACCCAAACATAAAACTACTGTTCAATCTCAGCCTTACTACAGGATATGTACCCAAAAAGAGTGGCGTACAGCAACAGTGGTCCCTCTCCACAAAGGTGGTGCCTCAACAGATCCTGGAAACTATCGCCCCATTAGCCTGACTAGCTTGGTCTGCAAAGCTATGGATAGGATCATCATGGACCTCATAAATAAAGATATTGGGGACCTACAGACACTGGATCCTACCCAGTTCGGCTTTGTTAAGGGCAGATCCTGCCTCTTAAACCTGGTTGATTTCTTCGAAACAGTCACAAAGGCCATTGACGAGGGGAAGGTGGTCCACACAGCCTACCTGGACCTCGCAAAAGCCTTCGATGCAATACCCCACTCGGGCATTATAGATAAGCTCACCAGCTTAAATATAAACCCCTATGTCACTAGATGGGTTGCAAACTGGCTCAAGGACAGAACCCACATGGTTAGAATTGCTGGAGCCATGTCAGACTCCAAACCAGTTACAAGTGGCGTCCCCCAAGGCTCAGTCCTGGGACCTCTCTTGTTCGGTATATATTTCTCGGAGGTACAGGCAAACACGGAAGGACTGTGGCTGACTAAGTTCGCAGATGACTGCAAATTGGGTGCCATAAATAGACTCTCCAGCCGACACAACCATCCTCCAAAAGGGCCTCATAGAAACAGACAACTGGTGCCAGAGCCATGGCCTCAAGCTAAACGCCAAAAAGTGTATAGTCATCCCCTTTGGCAAAAACAAAGTGCCCACAAATTACCACATAGGTGGTAATCCATAAAGTACAGAAGAAGTAATTAGGGAACTGGAGACCCAAGTTGATAGCAATCTCTCATTTGACAACCACGTGGCCAAAGCAGTTAGAAAAACATTTTGTATAGCCCACCTAATCATGAAGGGATTCACATCTAGATCAGGGGAGGTCATCATGCATCTTTACTCATCCCTCCTCAGGCCCATAATTGAGTACAATGTCCCTTTTGGGATGTACCTTACCAGACACCTGCAGCAACTGGAAAGACCCCAAAAGTACCTCACCAAGAGGATCATAGGGCTCAAACAGATGCCATATGCTGCCCGGTTAAAGAAACTCCAGCTCTACTCAGTGGCATACCGCCTGCTCAGAGGCGATCTGTGCCTGACGTATAAAGCCATGTCCAACCCGGAATTAATGAACATGCTGCACCTCAGAAAATCCAAATCCCATCGAGCTACGCGCTCGAGAGACTTGAACCTCAGCACTGAAATAAATAGGACATGCTGGAGGGACAGATTCATAACCCAGAGGCTCCCTTCACTCTGGAATAAAATCCCAGTCCAGGTTAGGCAGAGTCCCTCATTGACTCTCTTCAAGAGGAATCTTGATGAGTGGATGTGAGATCGTAGGTTTACCCCGGGTATCACTTCTGTGTCACTGTTAGACAGAGGCACAGTATACTAACCTCGAAAAAGGGCATAGCAAAATTAATTTAAAATGGGTGGTGAAAGCCAAACACACTCTGGCTAGGCTTGTAAATGCCCTCAGGCAGAGAGCCTAGTATGAACCTATTAGCAGCAGAAAACTACAGTTTACAGTACTGACTTCAGGTATGATGCTAGTGGAGCAGTGAATAGCATGCTTACCACAATGCAATAGGTTCTCCAGTTCAATTCTTGCCTGGGATGCCTTTTGTACAAAGTCTACATGTGTTCTTTTTCTGTTTGACCACCATTGAAACTAAAAGTAACGGAGAAAAAGTAAGCCTCAAGTGTGGGGCTTTGCCCCCCACACCCCCCACTTAGATATACCAACTTTGTGATCGCACTACATGGAAGAGGGCACAGTTCTCCATGGTGGTCAAGTGGTTTCTTTCCCTGTGAAAGGAATTCGGCAATCCGTTCGTTCATTGAAGTGCAGCTTCGATGGATTCAGCTCGGGTAAGTACAATTCTGTGGATCGTACTTTCATCTAATGAAAGTAGATCCATATATATATATATATATATATATATATATATATATATATATATATATATATATATATAATCTCCAGGGGTGTAGGAAGCACAGCCCATAACATCATTGGGTACAGGGAGGCAAGAGACTCTGCAAAAATGCCTTAAAAGATACAGCAGGTTTCATACTTTGCTGTTATTTACTTAAATTATAGCTTATTGCCTGAAGAGATGGCATTTGCAGGGTCATCTTTCACACTTCTGGTAGACAGCCCATATAAGCTAGGTAGTTCAAGTTTCAGACTTCAGCTTTGTCACGCAAGCTTTATTTCCTTTTTGAAAGAACTCAGTATTTGGAAAGGGGGAAATGATGGTACCTTTATAATGTGTTGGGGGGAAATGAATGAAAATGAAAAAGACTGAAAGATTTGTGTAATATACAACATCTAGGTGATACTACATGAGGAAAAAGAATAAAAAAAAACACTGGGATAAGATTAACGACACTTGAGGGTAGTACATGAACATAGCATTGATATCCATTGCTATCAACACGGCATTTGGTCAGGAGTTGTACCTGAACTCACATTTACTCAAAGCATGCAAGAGTACTTGTGTATGGGATAGAGAAAGAGCAGAGATATGCCAACTTTAGATGTTTTTTAAGCATCTTTATTATATCACTTAAGACATAGGTGCATATACATTAACAGAAAAGAAAAAGATTTTAACTTTTTGTATATTCATGCATTATACACTACAAGTATTTCTTTTTTTTTTAATTCTTCACTCCAACATTACATAAAGTTGCTCAGTTCCCGCTTTCTTTTAAACCTCACTTCTCCTCCTCCTGAACATCATTCTGCATGTATTGTTCCAACAAATTCCCCTTCCTTCTCTGTAACTTGCTTGTATTACAATGTACTTATGAAAACATCAGAGGGGATCTAGTAAATCAAACTGAAAGAGCAAAGATGGAATGGATATTTAGACTGCAAGCAAACACCCAGGTTTAAATGGATGTGTGCGTTTGAAAACTGCTTTGAAAGGGTATAATATGAAATAATTTGAATGGGCCAAGTTTTTAGAGTAGATGTGACTGGTTAGAGTTGCTTTTAAAAGCTACAATGTTATCTTTGTTTATTGATCAGAAGTATTAGTATAAGTTGAAAGCACTCATCTTTTGTATATTGTTTGTTTTGTTATTTTTATGGTCTATTAAAGAGTATGATGCAAGCTGTGATAGCAGCACTGTTATGTTTCGATAATTTTCTAGTAATTAAACACTGCACAAAAGTGATACACAGGAAGCTGAATAAGACCTTACTATGTAAAGCAATTCAGATTCTGTGTCCCAGCTCAAATGAATACAGTGGAGAGTCGATTAAACAAACTAATTGGGACCTAGGGTAGTTTGGATAATCAAATTGTTTGGATAATCAAACATATAATTGAACCAGATAAAGAAACTTCTAAAAATCTTGCTTTTTTTCTGCATGCAGGAATACATGTTTCAACCATTCCAATGGACAATATAGAATATTTTTCACACACAAGCTGGCTACAAGCTCAAAAAACATGCTTAAGCAAATACGTGTAATGTTTACATATTCAGACTTTATGATTTTTCCTACCCAAAAACTTTGGAAGGCTGGCTCTGATAACTGGCGTTTCTGATAATCAACATTCGGATAATTGACTCTGTTCTGTATTTTCTCTACTTCCAGACATTTGTTCTTTTAAAATTTCTGGCAGAGTACTCTGTAGGGAATTTTTACAATCTAAGTACTTGTTACACTCCTAACATGCATGGTCTCAGTTACCTCTCGTTCCCATCTCCAGCATTTATCTACCCGAGTAAAACTTCTGTGAAGAATGCTTGGGGTATGAAAATATCTATGCAAACACTTCCTAACAAAAATCTAAAACCTTCTGGAGGGCTAGGATATTGGAGAGATTCCAAAATACTTTTTCTCAGATTAAGTCACTTACTTGGGTGCATACAGTCTAAGTTGTCTCCCTCCAACAGTGAACTGGCATTAGCTGCTAACTTCTTCATACCCACAGTACTAAAAAATTACTGTACATGTCTACTTTAGTGCACAATACCTAGATAATTACCACACTTTTTCTACTCTCTTGTATTGAAATGGATGGGCACATCGAAAATACAAGAACCATACCAATGTTCCAGCATTGAGTAACCTTCACCTGGCCTACTCTACCCATTGAACTTTCTGTAAAATCAGTTGCGTGCAGGTTAGTGGTGGTAACTGTCAGAGGCCTCGGATTAAAACAGCTTATGCCTAATTTGAACTTCCCAGTCAATAAATACAGAATGAATGAGTGGTGCTCCTTCCAAGCACTGTGGTGACTCTCTATTACCATAAATGAAGAGGAAGATGTGAAGTTCCCTGTGTGGGGAAAAACACGGTTATTTATTGTTCCCTTTACAGTGATGGTTCTTGCACCCAGGTTACCCTGGATAACCTGCTTTTAAAAAGTTTCTTGAAATACATTGGTTATATTTCCACTTATCTGAAAAAAATACTCTACAGACCTCATCATCTTTTTGACTTGAAAACCTCAGAGTGGGGAATAAACCCCATTACTAGCCAAGAGTATTAACATACTTGTTTTCACCAAGAATGTGCAGTTTATTTTCTGTTTTATTTTGTTATTGATAGCCCCTTAATATTTTCTTAAGAGATCCTGCATCACAATAGTACCTCACTACCTCAGTTAGTAAATAGACTACCAGATTTCTGTGCTAATTGTAACAGAAGATTTCATGTACTGCAAAGGCATGCCTGTCAAATACATGTTACAGGTAGTGAGAATTAAAACATGTATGACGTAGTGCTAAAGCCACAATACAATTCACTACTGTTAATAAGTAATGGATTTCTGGTTACAAAGAAAACTTTTTGCTGCATTTAAAGCTAGTGCGACTGTATGGAAATACAGTGTAATGATTGGCACACTCCTCAACTTCTTTGTTGACAAGGCTAACAATAATGGGGGACAAATTCCCAAAATCAGGGACAATTTATAAATACTACTCTAATTCACTTTGAAGTTCATATAGTGACCAGTTTTGCATTATCATGCATTTTCTGAACAATAAAAAGTGTGAAACTCTAATAGCAGCAATTACTGGCAGACTATAACCCTCACCAATTTACCAGAAAAGTGAAAAAGTTATGAGGGACAGGACAAAAATATATAGCAAAATCAGGGTCTTTCTACTAAATCATGGACATTGACGAGGATTGTGACAGTCATTTAAGAACCAAAAAAAAAAATGAAAAACACATTTTATCAAATTACACTAACGTTGTTGCCTAAAGCATAACTGGAATTGATATTCAGTGTAACATATACAGCTATGAGAAGGTGACAACCACCTCTTATTTAAGACATAGTTTATTAACATGAGAATCAGTCTTAAAACAGCAGAACTCAGATCCAGCATCTCACATTTTAATGTTTACAAGTACAGTCTTAAAACAGCAGAACTCAGATCCAGCATCTCACATTTTAATGTTTACAAGTACAGTCTTAAAACAGCAGAACTCAGATCCAGCATCTCACATTTTAATGTTTACAAGTACAGTCTTAAAACAGCAGAACTCAGATCCAGCATCTCACATTTTAATGTTTACAAGTACAGTCTTAAAACAGCAGAACTCAGATCCAGCATCTCACATTTTAATGTTTACAAGTACAGTCTTAAAACAGCAGAACTCAGATCCAGCATCTCACATTTTAATGTTTACAAGTACAGTCTTAAAACAGCAGAACTCAGATCCAGCATCTCACATTTTAATGTTTACAAGTACAGACAGACCTGAAATTAAAACTGTCATGTAACAAGAGTTCCAGTAATACTGCCTAGAATTAAAGAGGACCCTCATATGATCCTAAGAATCTTGTAGTTTAAGCCATATGCTGCTTTTAACAGACAGTGAAATAAACCAGAATTAACCTGTTGCCAGGGCAGAATAGAACAAACATTTCCACTATAAAAGTAAATGGAAAGATAGAAAAATTCTCTTAACACTATCAGCTATGTATTAACTGCATTTTCTATTCAGTTACTCCAACACAATTGTTTGCAGAATACAGCTACTATATCTTCTAGTCTTCTATCCAGCTTTGATGTCAGAACATGCTGCTGCTACTGTGATTTACAACTTGTACGAGTTACAAAGCAAGAAGCTAACTTCAAGGTACTGTCTTTAAACCTACAACTCAGGCCCTCCTACTTCAATGTCACTATTAATTTATATCTACTTTCCAAGCTGTCAAAAGTACCAATTTCAATAACACTCCTTGAATGGAAAGATTACTAAAGAGGTCAGAAAACTGTGATTAAACACACACAGAATCTGAGTGGTAAGCCTATGTAGACAGCTGACGTATAACAGAGCACAGAAAACAAAAGAAATGTAGTCTGCTCCAAACATAAGCCACAGTTACTAATGTATGCCTCAAGGTCCATCTTTTAATAGACAATGCTAAGGGCCTAAACATTCTGAAAAGAGATGCAACAGTATTAGAAAGGGGTTTGACAAAATAGCACAAAACCTGGGATGAGAGGGAGGCGGTTAGGATTTTTTTGAAATTGAACTGCAACTTCCAAACTGTAGCTTGATGGATTCTAGACTACAAAGGAGCACCAGTCCAAAGCCCTGGTATCCCAACCACTCCAAATGTGCTCCTGGTAAGCATGTGACATTGAATAGTTATGCAGCTGTGGGGACATGAGGTATACAATAACAATGATGTGCATATGCACAAAACACAGTTAACACTAAAATGAGCAGTCTACACAGAAATCACACTGAAAATAAAACAAATACAGTTAGTGCAGCCCCCTAGGCAAGACAACAAGATATGTAAAGCATCAGTTGGACACAAAATGTTAGATAAGGAAACTATGCGGACCGTACAGTAATACAAGACTGCATTTATGGAGACTTTGTAAGGAGACAATGCGGACCATACAGTTATTTGTAAGGAGACAATGCAGACAGTATGGTTATATAAGACTGCATTTTTGGTGACTTTCCCAGAGTACCTTTAGTAAACTACCCAGATGATGCCTAGGTGGAACACCAGCTGGCATTCTCCCTCTAGACTGTCCCCAGCTGCCTAAATCCTTTCTTGAACCCTGGTCGCCACTGTGGTATACTGTGAAGGCATAACTACAAGTGAGCGATGTACCACATGGCAGCTACTTTGAATGGAGCTGCACATTCCTCCAGCGAACATTAAACAGTCATGTAATACTTCAAATAGGAAACGCTGCCACAGATTTTGGAAATAACGCAGTCAAAAGTGCTGTCCTCATGTCAGTTTTCTTTAAAGTATCATACAAGATGTGTTTCAGAAAATACTGTACAACTTGAACTTCTAGGTACACTGCTAATTTTATTTTTAGTAGTTAATTGGGGTACAACACTGATCCACATACACTCAACCTTGGAGCACTGACAAAGAGTCATCAAACCCTGGGCCACAAGAAACAGCTTGCAGCTTTAATCCTCTTTGCTACCAGAAATATGAATTGCTAAATTTGTGTGTAATAGAAACACCCATGCTGCATTGCTGACAGTTTCCCCAAGTATGCAGGGGGCCACTTTCACTGCACTTCTAGGTAAACCATATGCCTAGCTTCTGTACGTCACTGGTTTTTCGGGGTACAATCTTAGGTTTCTTTTTCATATTCATACTTCTCCCTTTTTGTTCCTGTGTAAACAATTATCTGAAGTAAACCTGCATTAATATACTCCAATGACTTACAAAAGGTAGTCACACAAATACATTACATGACCAAAGTCTACATTTAAGTGGGATATTGATTTGGACAGGACTATTTATTTTGGAAAAAAGCATATTTTTCTGACAATTGAACATTTGTGAACCACAAAGTATCCATGCAATTAATGCATGCTTTTGATATTCAGATAAGTGTAAACACATTTTATGAAACTGTCCAAGTTTCCTAAAAAGACTGTACCTCTGCTTCACTTTGGGGCTGTGGGTTTACTGGCTTCATCTACTGAAATTTTAGTTCCAGCCTTTCTTAGCAAATATATACTGCAGTGTTCTTGATCGTGTGATGTTACCTTCAATAATTCAGTGATGCTCCCTCTGCACATCCCACGTTTACAATTTTGATAGACATTACAGAATAAAATAACTGCAGCAGCATCAGTGTGGCTCCAAATCATCTAGAGCATGAATGTTTTATCTCCTTTTCAAACGTCTGCTGCAACTTTTATCACCCAGCCACATAATGTCATTTACTGAAATATTTCCAGTGACCTAAATAGGATTAGCAGAGGACCAAAAAAAAGCTTAAGAACATATTAAAAACACACATATTGGGTTAACTGGACTCTGACTGAAGAACTGTCCCTCTCCATTCACAGATTCCGAACACAAGACTTAGTTTAACAACTGACCAGGAGGTAAGGTGGGGTTACAGCCCTACTCCTGCATAAAATCGTGTCAGTCATCCATTTAGGTGTTGCTATGTGCAGTAGTCATGACTGGATCTTACTAAATCTTGCACTAGGAGAAGATACCAATCTATACATTTGCATAGTAAATCTCCTTCCCCTCACTTTTCCTCGGTCTGCGCCCTATAGCAGTTACTTTAGTTATTGAACCTAGAAGACCCAATAACATTAAGAGGGAGCAACTCCATTCTAGACCTTATTACGAACATAAAACGTACATGCAAACAGGTAACTATCCTTCTTAACAACTTGAGCGATCTCTATCCAGTCCTTTCTACCTAGTCCTTCAAAGCTGAAAAAAAACAAACAAACTTGTACCATCATCTGGAGACCAACATTAGAAGCAAAATTTACCACAGGACTGACCCCTGTACCACTATCGGACAGAGGGTGCTCCTAAATGCCTTCGCCCATGAATGGGTCCCCTCAAACTATCTATGGCATAATCCCAGTTATTCTCATTAGGGGTAACATATGTAATTATCACCATGGGATGAGGCAAGGCCAATCTATAACCAAATGGGATAGGTTACTTCAAACAGAAAGAGAGAAATTGGCTAGGCTTAAAATGGCCTGTAAGGGCAGCTAGCCTGGTACTTATCTATGAACCTACAAAACACTCACTCAATTTAATGGCATATTCAGCGCCTCTCTTTACAACTTTGCAGATCTGAATGGCATATTCAGGGCATCTCTTTACAACTTTGCAGACTTGAATGGCATATTCAGGGCATCTCTTTATAACTTTACAGACCCTTATGCTGCAATAGTGAGAGTTTCCTTTAGTTGAAAGGAAACAAAAGAGCAGAAAATGCCCAAGGCTATCTAGGGAAATTAAACAACAACTCAATCCACTGACAAATCCAAGAAGGAGTGGAAGCAGCACCCTACAAGCAATTGCACAACACCTACAAGGAACTCAGAAAAGAGGCTGGAGTTGCCATTATTATGGCAAAGGCTACTTTGTGGAGGACTAGACAGGTTGTTTTCTCATAAACATTTCTAGAAAGAATTAAAACTCCCGACCTGGAACAATACAGATTCCCACACAGTCAATATTCTTTACTGACACTTTCTAGGGCAAACCTTAAATAAATAAACTAGGCATTTCAAACGCTGTCACCAACAATAATTAATGCAATGCTGGTGTCACAACAGCATTCACCTCACTTGTACACAGTTGCATCTTACCAAACCCAGCCTTCTTTTTGGGACAACTGACAGAAGAACATGTTACAAAATGCATACATTTTAAAATTTAAATATAGCTGACAGTATATTCTCTAAACTGCTATTTTCTTTCCTCAAAATGTCAGAAAACCTCATAACTGATCTCGCACACATCTTCAATCTCTCCTCAACATCCACTGCTTAGCCTTTAAATGTGTACATCATGCCCCTTCTTAAAAAGGCCATCTCAAAATAACACATATTATAAACCAACTGAAACTTATGTCTTAAAAATCTTTGAGAAGCTGATCTACAAAACTTTTTTATCACAAAGAAACCTGCAAATGTGTAATCAGCACAACTTCAAAAACTCATTCAGAAACATGACGGCTTTGTATTTAGCTACAGACAATATGGATTCAACATGGAAGCCTTTTTCTTAGACATAACAGCATTTGAAACACATATAAACTCATTAAGTTCAACTTTGTTCCATCAGCCATAAGATGGTTTGATAGCCACCTCCAAAACAGAACTTTTCAGGTGTTCAAAGGAAACTTCCTCCCTAATCAAGGTATCCTAAAACTGGTGTCCCCCAGGGATCTGTACTTGGCCCCGTTTTCTCTTTTTTCATCAACGATCTATCCTCGGACTTATCCCAGTTCAAATCAGTAATGTATGCTGATTATATCTTTACTGGGTTTGAGAAGAAGGCTACCAACACCTTCCCAGAAAAAAAAAACTTGCAAAAAATATGCAACTGGACAGTCTGGACTGAGTAATAAGTTCCTAATAAATCCTCACAAAATCAATTATATTCAGCAACCCGAACAAAATCCCGAAAACTACAACTATTATAATTTTTAACTCAGCAAGCAACATTTTACCATTTCTAACAGAAAATACATCTGTGAATATCTGAAGATCTAACACTCTATACCAACTTATACTTTGCTACAGAGTTTCTCACCTTCTAATCCCCACAACTCACAGAGCTACAACTAGGAATGTACGTATCCCCAAATTAAAACATAGCCTAGCTCTAACAGATCTACAAACAAGCCGTAATACTTACAAAATACAAACTTAATAAAATCTGTAGATTTGTGTTGTTAGCAGACACACAAACTCATCACTGCCAACTCCCAGTGAAGTTCAACTGGTTTGCCAGAGAATTTTGCCCCTTGGTTCACAGACCTTCAAAGTACTGAAAACAGGAGAGAGTGTCCCCCTCTGAAAACAAGATTTCAAATTAAGCACTAGAACTATGCATCCACATTCTGTCATTAAGAAACCATAGTACCGTTTACCTCCCATTTCAGAACCTCCACAAGTAAGAGCTTTTTCTACAACAGACTTAGTAATAAGGAATCAGCACATTAGAGTAATTCAAAGCCGGATTAAAAGAACACTTATTTACGAATTCTAAATATTGTTGCTTTCAGGGCAATGGCTAATTTTACACTTCATGTAAAAGCCAGTTCAGAGATTGTTCTTTTTGTTTTACTAGCCCAGGTAGTTTTTAGTTGGGCATAATGCTTAGAATTCAAACTGTTACTATATGTGATGTAAATATGCTTGTAATTTAAGTTGTCTGTGTGCCTTTTTATCTTGTACAGCTGTTTTGCGAAATCCTCCTCCTGGGTCTGGTCATGGCTGAAAAGGGTCTGCTGACCAGTACACTAACCCAGTTACCAAACTGCAGACAAATACATGTCAAAAACAGTGGGCTGCAAATCTCAACTTCACAAGGATGATCAAATACATTGATATAGCCAACTTATTTTGTAATGAAATATTTGACATTTCTATACTAATGTCTGTCAGCTTTTCCTGGTTAGGGGCCGCCACAGTGCAACTCCAGTCCGTTAATGATTGGCAGTGGATTTTTGCAGTGCTGAGGTGCCAGCCCGACGCCCAACCTTCAAAGAAGGCACACCTATTCACACATGCACCTACCTGCATGTCTTTAAACGTCACTCGACTGTGGAGAGGACATGCAGACTCCACACAGAAGGTGCGCCAGCAGAGAATTGAACCGGAGAACCTCTTATTGTGAGGCGACAATGCTAACCGCTGCTCCACTGCAGCCTGGTCAAATATTTTGACATTTCTATAATGAAATAAAAACTTTCTTGAATATTCAGAGAACAAAGCATTGTACCATTTACTACTACTGAAGTTTTTGAAGAGTGTATCTTGTGCTGTTATGGAGTTAAGACCATCAAAAAAAACCATGTGCCCCCCACCCCGTGCTACTCTAAGGGACTTTCTAATCAAGGCATGGTTTAAACATCTCAAAAAGCATTTGAGATAAAGATAGGAAACAAACTGAAGCTTGACGCATACTACTTCCACCTTCTTCTTTCAGCTTTTGCCAGTTAGGGTTTGCCACAGCGGAACTCTTGTCCGCTAATGATTGACAGTAGATTTTTACGGTGCCGAGGTGCAAGCTCGACACCCAACCTTCAACAAAGGCATGCCCATTCATGCATGTCTTTCGAACGCCACTCAACCATGGGGAGGACATGCAGACTCCACACAGAAGGTGCTCCAGCCGAGAATTGAACGGGAAAACCTCTTGCTGTGAGGCGACAATGCTAGAGCTGCACCACCGCAGCATAAAATGCCACATTTTTTAGCATGGTTCTGCAATACAAAACCAAACTCGTAATGCACTGATATTTTTCCATGCGCTACAATACAGTTTATTGTAACATCTATTACAAAACCTATGTGCGCACGATCTGCACAAAAATGGTATTCCTTATTCTAGAATGCTAGTGGCTACTGAACTAGTACATTCCTCACTGTTTCTTGGTGGTTGAGAGACAGCTATAATACTGTCCTGATGTAGTTTTGTAAGACAGTAAATGTCATTCAGCAACAAACCATTCATCCTGCACAGTAATTAGAAGACTACATGGTTCTGGCACCTCAGTACATATTCTGCTACTGTGCTTCTCGTGGAAACTGTGGTGGACTTTGGGGTGGTGGGTACATCTACAATGGTATACTTTTTAACTTGCATGTAATATGTCTTGCCGAAAATAGGTCTGTACAAAAATAAAGGGACTTGTAATACCACAGTACCTCTGATTCTGTGGTGTGTTTAGGTGTGTTGGGGGGGGGTAGAAGGGGCCAAGAAGCAATAATAATAAAAATCATGATAATACAATGTGTTTTTAATAAGCTGTACCATATGAGGTGGGAGGTTGGTGTAATGGTTACAGTGCTGATCTTAGAGACACAAGGTGCAGGGTTTGATTCTCACATGGGTTAATTGGCTGGGCTTAAAATGGCCTAAAAAGGGCAGTTAGCTTAGTACTAATTCATTAATCTATCTATTAATCTATATAATGCCAGCATTTGGTGTGCAGAAACAATACAGGATACCAATGCAAAACTGACATTTTTGTGCAGAATTACATTTCAGCGAGAAACGCACAACACTGTATTATTGCAAGGCTGCATAACATTACACAGTATTCAAAAAGTACATTTTAGAAACAATTACAGAAAAGAAAGGAAATTATAACTAAATAGTTTTGCAAGCACTTAAGGTTGTCCTAGCAATAACAGCTACACTCAACTCAGCTTCTGAATGTTTAAATCAAAGCATCATATATAAAATGTAAAGAGATGTCCAGTAAATACAAAATTTACCACAACTTATGTAAATAAAACCCGTAAAATAAAGTCTAAACTTTGCTCCAAATAAAGAGACAAGCTAAAACTAAAAGTAAATAGTGAATATAAATTTATATAAAATGGACTGGAAAATTAAACACATTTAGTATGCATGTCGAATAATACTGCACACCACAGACTTTGAAAGCAAGGGGAATAAAAACACTCCTAAGCCTACAGCTCAAACTGCAACTAATGCGAGAAAGGAGGCATCAAGAAGACCATGCCCCTGACAAACAGAACAACAAAATAACACAACTTTACTGTAGGTAAAGAATAATGCTATGCTATAAAACTAACATACAACCACAGACATGGCAAGGCAATAAAAACATTCATTTCAGCCACAGGATTATCAAACCCAATATTTGAACAATCCCCTGAACAAAAAGTGACTCTTTTACATTCAAGTCAAGTCCAGGATCAAGCTGCACTCTAACAAACATGGCCTTAACAGAAGCGAGATGCCACTGTACCCAGATTATGAGGCATAATTCAAATAGTACAGTTGTGTAAATAAATGTACCATAAAAATAGTGCAGTTGTGTACGCAAACTTACTATAACAGTACATGTTTGAAAAGCTCAAGGCCGCCTGTCAAGGATATGACTACTGGCTAGTTTTCAAAGCTTGAGAGCACCTTCCACATACCCTAACAGCTGTAAGGCTTAAAGAGAGCTGCATAATACAGAGATACAGGGGTTGATGCTTAGTTTGGTGAGTTTATCAATAATTCCCATGTGGGGAATGGTATCAAACACCTTGGCCAGATTGAGGTAGGCTCTATGCACTGCCTTATCCTTCATCTACAGCTCTAGTGACAGACTCAAAGAAGTCAAGCCAGGTTGAACAGGCATGATCTTCCTTTTACAAACTGCGTGGGGTCCAGAGTTTGGAGATTTCCTATATCTTTGTTAATCAGGTCCATGATGATGCGCTCCATAGCTTTACATATCAGACTAGTCAGGCTGATGGGGTGACAATTCTCAGGGTCTGTAGTCTCTCCCCCTTTATGGAGAGGGATGACTGTAGCCTCTCCCCCTTTATGGAGAGATATGACTGTAGCAGTGTGCCATTTGGTATGGATAAAGCCTGAGGTGAAGCTGTGACTGAACAGGGCAAACAGATGAGGTGCTAGTTTGCTTTGTAGTTCATGTAGGACACAGCCAGAGATATTATCGGGTCCCGTGGAAGCTGTATTCCTGGCCTTGGACAATGCAGCTTTAACCTGTGCTGCAGTAATGCTGGATGCCTGGCATTCGTCCGGTATTTTGATCGGTTCTTTGGGGGGGGGGGGGTAAAGTTGGCACTGAATCTGTCAGCCAGTATATGTTGGCAATATCTATTGGCTGAGTATAGGAGGTACCATTGTGCAGTATCTCAGAGCAAATCTGGGTATTGCTGTGGAGGTTCTTGATATAGCTATAGGGATGTCTTTCTTCTTTGGGCAGGCAGACTGATGCACTTTGTCATGAAGCAATTAACCATTGACCTCTGTGAGATATTCCTATAGCCCTGAGCCATATAATACAAATACACTGAACCTGTGTGTGATTATTTTACCCTTACTTCAATTCAGGTGCTCGGTATTATGTCACCTGGTGGATAGCCAATTGGCTCACAGATAGGATCCAGGAGGTTAGAAATGGGGAGTCAACCTCTAGAAGGTGGCCAGTCATGGGTGGAGTCCCTCAGGTAACGGTCCTTGGACTGCTCCTTTTTGGCATTTACGTCTCAGAAGTCAAGACCAATGTCGGTGGTCTCTGGCTGACTAGGTTTGTGGATGACTGCAAATTAGGAGTGGTCATTGAATCTCAAACTGACAGAAATGTTCTCCAGGAGGGGCTGATACACAAACAACTGGTGTCAAAGCCATGGACTGAGGCAAAATGCTGGGAAATGCATGCTAGTATCCTTTGGGAAGTCATCCGTCCCTGGTAACTATCACACTGACAAGACACCCCTTAGAGTTGACTCAGTGGTTAGGGACTTGGGGGCACACATGGAGAGTGGTCTGGCCTTTGACCATCACGTGTCTACAGTGGTAGGGAGATCATTCTGTGTTGCACACCTTATAAACAAAGGTATGGTATCTAAGTTCAAGGAAATCATTGTTCCACTGTATTCGGCATTCATTAGACCTATCAAGTACAATGCCCCTTTTGGTATTACCTAACTAGGCATATCCAACAAATGGAATGTCCACAGAGGTTCCTCACTAAAAGAATACAGGGCCTAAGTAATGTGTCCTATGTAGACCACCTCAAGGCCCTATCGCTGTATTCTGTCTCCTACAGGCTTTTGAGGGGAGATCTATGCCTGGCATACAGGGAGTTGTCAGACCCCACTCCGATGGACCTCCTGGATATCCACAAAACAAACTGCACCAGAATTACCTGTTCTAAAGACTTAAAACCTTGCTTGTGATATAAATAGGACCTGCTGCAGGGCTAGGTATGTATCCCAGAGACTACCCCATCTACAGAACAAGCTCCCCATCCATGTGAAGCAGAGTTCTTCCCTAACCCAATTCAAGTGCAACTTGGACAATTGGATGGGAGACTGGAAATGCATCCCTGATTTGGCACCTATGTCTCTAATGGACACAGGTAACCTGTAAATGGTTCATCTCCCAGGCCCATGCTTACACTTATCAAGGGTATCAAAACTTGTCAGAAATTTGGGATGCATGGCTAGGCTTAAAAAGGCCCTTGTGGTCATTAGCCTAGTAAACACTTATGTACCTATAAAAGTTGCACTTAAGGCTTCAAGGAGCATCAGTGGTTTCTTGTCCCCAAAGGGTGCTCCCTCTTAAGGCTTTATGGAACTGACACTCTGATAGCAATCCTTCAAGGTTGAGAAGATGAGTACGTTTCTGGGAAAAACCTTTCACTACATTATTTTTCTGATGAAACACTGTGCTTTTTCTGCGAAACTATATATTTTATTCCATGAAATGTTTTTATGGACTGTCATGTCAGGCGAAGGGATTTTCAGTTGGGGAATGCTTGTGTCAGATATTAGAGTTTC
Organism: Protopterus annectens; assembly: GCF_019279795.1. Lineage (NCBI taxonomy): Eukaryota > Metazoa > Chordata > Ceratodontiformes > Protopteridae > Protopterus > Protopterus annectens. The sequence continues at coordinate 239,723,910 of NC_056745.1, forward strand.
AAACTTCTTATTGTTCAAAAAATATACTTTGATGCAAAACCGGTTACCACATCTAATAAATGATTTCAAACATAACACAGGTAAACTCCTTCCACTCTCTAACTGACAAACCCCATAGCTAAAAATGTCAAAAGAACTGTTAAAACAATCTAAGTTTACATATAACCCCCTTATTCTATTCACTCCACCCTGACTTCCTATAACAATATGGAGCTAACAGCATCACCCTCCCATACAAGGGATCAGGGTGTCACATATTTAAACTCTCTACTTCCACTGTTCCCCACAGTTACAAACACTGATGCATACACTACCTAAACTTTCCCACAACTCCTCATCTAACAATTACAGTACAATCTCCAACATATTCTCTCTAGCAAAAATCCTCAAAACGTTTATGCCAAGAAATCCTAATACATCCAAAAGTATAATATCCTCACTAATAAACCGTTTGGCTTCAGAAACAATTATAGCACCATAACAGAAACAATTATAGCACCATAACAGCTATCCTGTACTTGTTAGACAATATCTACTCTAACATGAAACGTAGCCTTTACACAGGTGCTATTAATGATCATATCCTTTCAAAAAAGCTTTCATACTGCATTTTTTTCTGACAGTGTTTCCTCCTGGTCAAAAGCTATTCATTTAAAAAAACTTCATGTGTCACTTCTGACCAAATACATCCACCACGTGTACTCTTGTCAAAGGTGTACTCCAAGATTCTCTTCCCTTTACATTACTGATTTACCCATAAACCTCTAACAACTTCTGCTTTATGTAGACGTCAATCCTGTTCAGCAACAAACAAGACTACAAGCCTCACTATAATCTGACTTTAGAATCCTTTGAATTTTGCTTTCCCACAACAAACTACAAATTAACATCAAGTTATCCAACACTATACACCTCTCAACTAGATTCATAGGTTCATAGATTAGTACTAGGTTAAATGCCCTTGTAAACTTCTATATTTCTTCAAATTATTTTTATGTATTTATTTTATTTTGCTTGTTTCCCAACTGGGTTTAGTTGCACAAAAAAAAACTTTTCAGTTGATTCCCAGGGAGAAAAGCTCCAACATATTACAAACATCAGACATTCAAATGATATACATGAACAGACAGTAAGTAATACAGATTACATTCATATGAAAATAGAAGCAGTTACAGCATAAAAAATGCTTATGTGTTAGCAGATGATTAACACGGAGGATTTGAAGAAGGGTATTAGTGGGTTTGTCAGACAGATTACAACATGGATTAGTGATTAGAAAGTTAAAGAAATATGTGAGGTAAGACAGCAAATGTTTACATTGTAGTTACAAATGAGAGTATAACACAAGTTTACAGACAATTATATATTATGGTTGTCATGAGGTTTATATTAGAAGTATAGTGGTGGGGGTCAGCAGTGTCACAAAGCTATGTATGTAGTTAGGAGATGTTAATAAAACTATTCAGGTATTGGTGAAGACTGGTTGTGGGGCACAAGATTCTGAAACAAGATAAATGGTTTTATAATACGGCAAACTTAAGATAACAATGACATTAATCCTGTAGATTTACAGGAGCAGTTCTAACACTTCATCTATCAAAGCAATGGTGGTGTTTTAAACGAGTTTGCATTCTGAATGGATTTCTGAGGTAGTGGGACTTAATTCCATAGTTTAGCTACACCATTTCCACAGAGAGTCACCTGCAGTATTAGATGATTTGATTATAATTAGTGCTTTTTCTCTATGGTATAAAATTCTACTGAGGGAGTAGTGTTGTATTACACTGTTAAGGTTGGTACAATTTTCTGGTTTACAGAATGGTGTGCATTATGTAAACAGCTCAAAGTAAGTGAAGTCTGTACAGCAGACCTTCATCTTTTCAGTCTACTCTAACATTACAATGTAAACCTAAGTACACTGCCCAGAACGTGTGACAAAACGGCTTCCTAAATAAAGATGACTTACCACATGACAACCAGAATCTACTGTATGTCCTTTCACTGAAGATAGGAGTTCAAGGCATTTCTTAATCTCTTAACTCTTATGTACATGGTCATGTACAGATTTTTATCTGCAACACTTTTACCTAAATAGAAATGGCCAAGTCTGAGGCTATAAAACTTCCAATAAAGGTAATGCACATCTAATAAGAAAAAAGCAAATAAATAGATGAATGAGTGAATATCTTGTACACACACTGAACTGCGCCAAGGGAAAAGGCCTGCTTGCAGTCCCAAAGTGGACAAAAATCTGGTAACTAATGAACTAGTTTTAAATTTAGCAGAGTGTGGCTACTACTTATAATTTTCTGAACACCCAACATTGGTTAGTTTGCTGTGTGATAGGCCTGCTACAAGACACAATTAATAAATTACTACAAGGAACTTTTTTTTTTTTTTTTTAGCAATACTTTAGACCAATCCCATTTTAAATGAATAGTGCTGATTCTGTGTGGTGTGATAACTTGCAACATGGTACACACGGCACTTAAGATTATTACACTCATTATACTTTTCTTGTGCGGATATTAAGAATGCTACAAATGATTACAGAAAGCATTCACACAAAGTCCAAGCGAACAATAAAGCAAAAAAAGCCATGTACAGTTGCTAGGCAGAAAGAAAACTAAGCATGCCACATTTTAACATTTGAGGAAATCAACATATTTTCTAGATGTCCTAACCTAAATTCTTCATGTAAACAAACATGCTGTTTTACGACACCTAAGCTGTAATTAGAAATGAAGGTGAAGTTCCTACAGCTAACTGCAAATAAACTGCTACTTAACTAAACCAACAAACCAACAAAATTCCAGAACTTTACATGCAAAATTATAGGTTCAAAGGTTCATAGATTAGTACTAGGCTAACTGCCCTTGTGGGCAATTTTAAGCCTAGCCAGTTACCCCAAGTGAGAATCAAACCCTGTACCTCGTATGTCTGTAAGGTAAACACCATAACCATTATGCCAACATCCTACATACCACTTTCTCTTTCTACTGATTCATCTTTAAACCTTCTTAAGAATATAACCCAGATCAAATACCCAATTCAATTTTTAGATCTAGTTATGCTAGTTCATATGCTGGTATCATCCTGCATGGACCACAATAATGCTCTCTAATTCAGGCTTATACACATGGACCTTACATGACAGTATCAGGTACAGAATTCAGCAACAAGGCTGTTACCAGTGCTGTTCCGTATGCTTCACATGCCTCCCTTCTGTGATCTGTACTATCTTGCTTATATAAAGCCCTATAGCCCAGCAAGGCTGCTCAGATAATCTGTTAAGGGCTGATGAATGTTAAAAGACCCACCTTCCTCCAATCCTTTGCAATCAACTAACCCCCCCCCCCCCCCAGTGATTCATGGCTAGGCTTAAAAAGGCCCTAGTGGTCATTACTCTAGTACACACACATCAAAATATTCAGAACAATCAACTCAAAGACCCCTTCTAGGAGAGCATGGAGTGTCATCTGTACGGTAGCGGCTATAAGGAGCACCACCTCTGTTTGGGCATTTTATAATTCTTGAAGCTATTTATTAATGCATCCATGTCTACAGAACCATTTTGATCCTTGTATTATTAGTAATATTTGTCCCTACAAGGGGACATCCCTTCACCTCTTCCTCTGTGTTATAACTCTTCAGGTCATCAAACCTTAGACAAAATTATAAATTCAAATATCCAAACGTTCCATTCAACTGACCAATCCTGATTAGATGGACTTCACTTGAATGGTCATTGATCAGACAACCAAATACAGCAATCACAAACAAAAAGTTAAATAAATGAAGATACACTCAGTGAAAATAGACCCTATTTTAATTTGCATGATTAACAAAAGCTACATATTGATACAAAAGGAAAAATGGAAACAGAATAAAAACTTTTAAGAATAAATCCTCCCCATTCTGCAGCAAGCAGCAATAAGTGAAATGGATGGTGAAAGAAATACAGTTTTCAAAACTTTCATTTAAGACAAAGTTAATTACCTTCTCCTCTGTAATATGTTCAAGTAGAAAATTTTACATGTAAACCTTCACCTTGCACATGTACAATCCAATCCACTTTTCTTCAGGACTTTCAAAATGAGTACAGATCATTTATCTAAGGAAAAAAATACAGCATTAACAAAACATCTTTAGTTAATGAGGTGTGGTTCATAAGTATGACATTTATCAAAAGCATTGCATTTGGCTACTTAATAATGTAATTGTTTTCCATGATTTTTCTTATATAAACTTCCCAACCCTGACCTCCACTGTACTCACAACCCTCACTCAATTCTATTCAGACTGATAGGAATGATTACAAAAACTTGCAAAAGTAAATAAAACACTTGTTGCTGCTGAAGGAACAATAAGCAGATGCCTAAAGATAACTACCAATAGTTTTTTGAGAATACAGAGGCTTAAAATATACAGTGGATATAAAAAGTTTACACATGCACACGTATATCTAGATCTATCTATACCTACAGTGGATATAAAAAGTGTACACACCCCTGTTAAAATGCCAGGTTTTCGTGATATAAAAAAAGAGACCACAATAAACCATTTCAAGACTTTTCCCACCTTTAACGCGACCTATAACCTGTACAATTCAATTGAAAAACAATCAAATCTGTTAGGGGCAAAAATATAACTAAAAAACGTACAATACACTGGTTGCATAATTGTGCACACCCTTAAACTAATACTTTGTTGTGTGTGTACACCCTTAAACTAATACTTTGTTGAAGTACCTTTTGATTTAATTACAGCATTTAGACTTCTTGGGTAGGAGTCTATGAGCATGGTACATATCTTGACTTGACAATATTTGCCCACTCTTCCTTGCAAAAGCATCTAAATCTTTCAGATTGCGAGAGCATCTCTTGTACACAGCCCTCTTCAGGTCACCCCACACATTTTCTATTGGATTTAGGTCTGGGCTCTGACTGGGCCATTGCAAAACTTTAGTTTTCTTCTGGTAAAGCCATTCTTTTGTTGATTTGGATGTTTGCTTGGGGTCATTGTCATGCTGAAAGGTGAAATTCCTCTTCATCTTTCTAGCAGACGCCTGAAGGTTTTGGGCCAAAAGTGACTGGTATTTTAAACTGTTCATACTTTCTTCCACCTTGACTAAAGCCCCAGTTCCAGATGAAGAAAAGAAACCCAAAAGCATGATACTGCCACCACCATGCTTCACCGTGGGGATGGTGTTCTTTTGGTGATGCGAAGTGTTGTTTTTGCACCAAACGTACATTTTGGAATTGTGGCCAAAAAGTTTAACCTTGGTCTCATCAGACCATAACACATTTTCCCGCATGCTTTTGGGAGAGGATGTATTGTTTTGCAAATTTTAGCTGGGCCTGGACATTTCTGTGTGTAAGAAAAGGCTTCCGTCTTACAACCCTACCCCACAAGTCCAGACATATGGAGAATACGGGAGACTTGTCACATGTAGTACACAACCAGTACTTGCCAGAAATTCCTGCAGCTCCTTCAGTGTTGCTGAAGGTCTCTTGGCAGCCTCCTTGACCAGTTTTCGTCTTGTCTTTTCATCAATTTTGGAGGGATTTCCAGTTCTTTGCAACGTCACCGTTGTCCCATATTTTCTCCACTTTTTGATGACTGTCTTCACTGTGTTCCATGGTACAGCCAATGCTCTGGACTTCTTTTTTGTACCCTTCTCCTGACTGATGCCTTTCAAAAATGAGATCCCTTTGATGCTTTGTAAGCTCTCTGTGAACCATGGCTTTTGCTGTAGCAGACAACTGAGTAAATGTTAGGAAAATCCTAGTAAGACAGCTGAACTTTATTTGGGGTTAATCAGAGTCTCTTTAATTGATGACAGGTGTGTACCCAAGAAGACTGAATGCTGTAATTAAAGCAAAATGTGCTTCAGCAAAGTATTAGTTTAAGGGTGTGCACACACAACAAAGTATTAGTTTAAGGGTATACACACTTATGCAACCAGCATATTGTACATTTTTTTAAATATTTTTCCACAAACAGATTTGCTTGTTTTTTTCAACTGAATTGTACAGGTCATAGGTCACATTAAAGGTGGGAAAAGTTTTGAAATGATTTATTTTGGTCTCATTTTTTTATATCACAAAAACCTGGCATTTTGACAGGGGTGTGTAAACTTTTTATATCCACTGTACAACAGTATGCCTTTCTTTATGCCTCTAAAGTAAAATAGCCATAAGGCATGTAATGTTTTGGCAATTATATCATCATAATTAAACTCCTGAATATTTAGGCCAATATGGTTTAATGTAGTGCCAGACTTGCACATATAGGGTAAATGGTTTTCAAATGATGCCTGTAAATAAGAGAGCTCCTCTGCAAATGTATTTACGCAAGATGCTGCAAAAGAGACTTTTAATCATGGGGGAAGACATCAACAATGAGCAACCCACCTGCTACATAAACCACAAGAGAACACAAAGCTAGCTTGCACTAGTGATTTAGGAGGGATAAAGCCCTGACCACAGCCAGTTGACTAGAGTTTGATTAGATGCTCATACATTTGATGGCTTAGCCAGTGTGGATGGGTGTGCCTATCCTGGGGGACAGCATACTGGGTGCTTCTAATGTTGGAGTGCTGTCAGAGGTCAGAGTTAAGGAAGAAGACACCAGGTTAGGAGGCAGAGCTGAAGTGCTCTCCTTTTGGCCCATGGCTGGACACATGCTTAGACTACACTCCAATGCTTGCCCACCGTGCTGATGTCAGCATTTAAGGGAGGGGCTTAAGGTAACAAAGGCCCTGGATCCTAACGGAGGATAGTACCACTCCCAGATGCTTGAACCTCAATGTCAGGCTGAGGGGAAAGTATGGAGCAGCCTTAGGTCAACTGGTGCCCTAAGCACACTACCTGGTGCCCCCATCCTGGTCTACCTAAACCAAATAAATACTGGAAAAGTGCCCCTGCTAGAGCGGCGCCCTAGGCAGCCTCCTAGTTGGCCTATGCCTAAGGCCAGCTATGGAGAAAGTAAATGTAAACCTGTAAGCTAGAGCCTAGGACTTGGTGGAATAAATGAGTCAATGGAATAGTGAGATAAAAGCTTTAAATTTAACAGGCACTGGATAAAAAAAGATGGGGGGGGGGCAGTGTGAGAGTGTGGGAGAAATAGCATGGAGTTTTAAAAGAACTAATCACACTATAAAGTATGTCCAGAAAAAAAGCTTTTACAAGACTAACAATAAGCAAACAAATCTGAAGAGCAGAAAAAGGCAGACTTTATTCTTCCCTCCCTAGTTCCTCAGCAAAATGCCTTCCATGGCAGCCAAAAAGACACCAAATCACATGATTTAAATATAGTAAATCAACTTAAAGTAATTAAAAATAGAACACATCATCTGAAGACAGAAACCAACACTCCATATCTTGTCATATTGAAAAGTGCCATCAAATTTAATTGTTCAAACCATGTGGTGTCAGAGCTAAATATCAGTGGTGGCTGGTGACTTCAAATCAAAGGGAGGCTGCAGGAGACACCTGAATGGGTGGGGCCAATTGGAAGGGGTGTGACCAACTAGGAAGGGGTGGAGCTATGTTCAAAACCACAACAACTGGAACATTAAAACACGCTGCCCTGGGTGCAAAACCGTCAAAATGAGAGTCCAATCAAGACAAAATGAAGTGCAGAAGAAAAAAATTATTTCAGTGCATTGGCTACATGACGGCTTACTTAATAACTAGATGGAAACAAAAAGGTTGTGAGGCATGAAAAAATAAATTACTTTTTAAATACATTACTGGAATGTCAGTCAAAATCAACTACAAAAAAAAGCAGTACTCAACTCAAACCACTTCTCCTTGCACTGCAGTTCTAATTATAATTTATATCCAGCTTTATAGAAGTACAAAGTATCATGCTGAAAGTAGCAATCTCTGTGATACCCCCACACTTGTACAAATGTTTCTTATCCAAAAATGACCTGCTGCCTGACAACAATCTACTTGTTCCATGGGGAAAACATTATCAAAGTAAAAAGTGAACAGCAAACAAGAAACAAGTTCAAGATAAATTGCTTAAAGGATTACTACACAGGTTATGGACCGCACATGATAGATTGGCATTCTGTTTAGTTTACAGGTAAAGCCTGCAAAAATGACTGCAATTCTCTAACAAATGCAATGCGCTTCTTAACATACTGTAATCCTGTCCGTTATTACAAACACTGTCATATGCATTTCAATACCTAAGGCTTTTACATTATCTAGTTATGTAAGTATTCTCTGTATGGCAACAAAAAGACTTTCAATGTTGGTAATTCTTTAACAGTATGCTTATTAAAGCTTACTTGCATCTTACAATCTCAGACAAGCTTACCTGATGGTCATTAAAGCACTGCTACTTAAACACAGGCACTTTCTGAATAATAAGAAGCATAAATCAACAGTATAAAAATATGACAGAAAACCAGAACATTCTGCAAAATCAAGGGCAGATGAAAAGCCACAGTAGTACTTGTGTCTACCTTGGATGGGGGAATACTCTGCAGACTTACACTGCATAACTGCTCCTTGCCTGGACACATCCAGAGTCACTACATGGGGGAGTGGAGTACTAGTAGTATCATATACTTTTAAGTAATGCCTGGAGCCAAGATGGAAAAGTAGATGCAATTCTTTCAAAACAGGAACACGGTAATGAAAAAACACTGCAGAATACACTTACATACTACCCACAACTTAAAGCACCCACTCTGTTTAATCTCAAAGCACATTAAGGTGACACATTCAATAAATCAGTAGAATCAGCAACATATAGCATTGGAGGGGTCATTTTATTCTGCACAAGCATACATTTAATGTGCACTATTATTCCGTTATATATGTATGTGTGTCTCAAACATCGGACATTCGCAACAGCAAACTAAGAAATAATGATGGTTTTAGATTGAATTGGAAATGATCAAAACAAAAGCATTAAAACTTATTTTGCAAGGGGCAAGCCCCCCTCCCCTGCACTTCACACCTCCTGCATAACTCCAAGACTGCACAACAGTGAGGATAAGGACAAATTCCCTTACCCCGGTGTACAGTCATCTTGCAAAAAAGACTGCCAGCAAAAATTCTGTTGAAAACATTCGCTAATATTTGCATTCACTATTATTCACAGCATGAAAACAGATCACTCATAAGCCTTCTTTGTTTTGACCTGCACCTACATATATAACACATGCTTTGCTTTCTGTGCCTACTCAGTGATAAGTCACTGTACACTTCCCATATGGGGAAGACATGAGATATACCAAACATCAACTCTACTATTGATATTCCAACTTTGAAGTTGTACTACCTAAAACAGTAAATCATGTTTGTAGGAAAACGAACTATGCCTTTTCCTCTGCAAAGCGACAGTCTCAGAGTCAAAATATAAGTAGTGGAAGTATAGTGATCACAGCTAGGTCATCTGCCCCAAATCACAACTGCCTGGGTAATTAAATCATTTATTTAAAGTTTTTTTTTCATTTCATCGACTGCCTACTATGAGAAACTCACATGACTAGATAGGGCTTCCAGGATTCTCTTGAAAAGGAGCACGAATGTCTAAACTACTTAACCAGAAAATAAATGAATAAAATAAAATTGCTTTCTGACACTTAAGCAGATATGCACAAACACTGATCATCATATTTACAAATGTCTCTCAGTTGTTCCTTTCTAATCAGTTACATATTACTCAATCTTATGTATGAGAACCAGACTGCAGGAGATACAGATGTCCCATTAGCTATGCTAAGTGAGCATAAAAAGTGAATACACACACAAAACAATGCGGCTTTTTTGTTTAAAGTTCAGGCTTCCCTGTAGTTTAAACAATCGTACACACTGATGAAACTGAATGCAGAAAATTATTTCTTGAAATATTTTTTATGATCACGTGGTCATATACTTCTTTCTCCTTACAACTACTACAACTACAGTAGGGAAGGTATGGTAGGAAAACAGATATGTTAGCAAAATGGGCATTTTTTCCCCCTCAAGCTCATTTCAAGTTAATATGAGAAAAGCTAAAGTCACAGAACAAGCAATCCACTCAGACAACATTTATTGAATGCAGTGGGCCCAACTTCATGTATTCGCTAATTAATTACATCAGAGTGGCTTCTCTTAATTTTCTTTTGGTTGATGTAAATCAGTGGAATATCAGCATTCCCCAACCTTACTATGTTAGGCCTGATGATGTTAGTCAACCTCCATAAACCCCTAACAAATTGTGCACTCTACCAAGAAACCACACTAAATGACAGCCCTGACACACACACACAAGCACACACAAGCACACACAAGCACAAATATCTGTAAAATGAGAGCGAGTCCTTCCCCTAATCACCTAATGTCGGTAACATCCAAAACCCTGTGCCAAGACAGCAAGTTCTTCCTGTGAGAGAAGAGCAAGCTGGGTGCTACCCAGCCTGCGGATGTTGCAGTCCGATCCCCTTCCAGTCTATGCAGTTGTAACTGCATATACTTCTGGGATATTGCTGCTCAATGCTGTCTTTCTAATCCAGACTGCTGGTGACACAGTCTGGATTCTGTGCACATGCTCCAGACTGGTTCACCAGCAGTCAGGAAATCAGGAAATGCCGCGAGTGTGCATGTGCGATGTTCCACGACTTTTGTTTTTATTTTTTTTATTTTCTTTTTTCTTTTCGTTTTGCAGTCCTGCAGCCCAATAGCACTGGCCGGCCCTCGCTAAATTCCAAAATATTTTCTTATCTCCAGAATTTACAGCACTAACAATATCATCACACCTAGCTAAATGCATACTAGAAAGTAAAATAAATCTGAAATGATTAATAGTAATTAGGGACGGGATAATAAAATTGGTAATTTCTGCCATCGAGCCTTGTTTGTTATTTTTCATTCTATAAAAAGAAGTACTCACCATAACGTCCCATCTGAGTAGTTATACTTCATTTTTCTGCAACCTGTGGGTATTCGGATCCATATCGGATCAGAGCCAGCAACTTTTTTTCTAGCATCTGTTCCAAGCTCTGAGCTTTTCCCCCTACCCATAATGCACTACCATCTCCTACCTTCCCTCAGATCGAGTTTGCTGCAACTAAATACATAAACAACCCAGCCCAATGAAGCAAACCTGAATAGACAGGACAAGGTCCGGGGGCCGGAGGGAGGGAAGATTGCAGAAAAAAGAAGTATAACTACTCAGATGGAACATTATGGTGAGTACATAACTTCTTTACCTGAAGTAGTTAACTTCATTTTATCTGCAACCTGTGGGACAGAGTCTCCAGCTACTCCAATCCTGGGAGGCCCATATGGAAGGATATTCCTGAGCACCGCAGGGCCAAAGGATGCTCTAACCCTAGAAATCTGATCTAATTTGTAATGGGAAATGAAGGTATGTGAATTGGCCCAGGACACTGCTGCATAAATGTCGTCCAAAGGAACCCTAGACCAAAAAGCAGCAGAAGTCGCCATGGACCTGGTAGAGTGAGCTTTAACAATACCAGAAGGAGATAAACCTTTTGCTTTGTAGACATGCAAAATGCAAAGAGTGATCCATCTGGCCAAAGAAACCTTAGAAATAGCCTTTCCAAAAAAAGGATTTGGAAAAGGAAACAAACAACTGGTCAGTCTTGCGGAATGATTTTGTTCTATGAGGATAGAAGCGAAGTTGTCTATGAACATCTAACAAATGAAGTTTGTATTCACCCTTGCTTTGGAAATTAGGAAAGAAAACAGGCAGATTAATGGACTGGTTTATGTTTGCTTCAGATGCCACTTTAGGTAAGAAGGAAGGATTAGTACGGAGAGAGACCCTATCCTTATGGAAGACCAAATACGGAGACACGGCAGACAGAGCTTGAAGCTCAGAAACCCTCCTAGCAGATGTAATGGTGACTAGGAAAGCTGTCTTCCAGGATAAAAATTTAAAATCCACTGAAGCTGCAGGTTCGAATGGAGGAGCCACCAATGCCTGTAGGACAAAGGTAAGGTCCCCAAGGGGGTACTGAATCCTTGACAGGAGGAAGCAACAGAAAAGTGCCTTTAAGAAAGACCTTACACAGCCTAGAAGAGGCTAAGGCAATGTTGTCTTCACAAACATGAAAATTAGAAATGGCTGCCAATTGTACTTTCACTGTGGAGGAGCTAGCTCCTTGCTGAAAAATGCCAGACAAGAAATCCAACACCGCTGGAACAGGGGCTGTAAAGGGATCTAGGTTTCTCTGTGAGGCCCAAATGGAAAAACGCTTCCATTTACTGCAATAAAGTTTCCTAGTGGAATCTTTAAGAGAAGCCACCAGTATGGATTTTACCGGGGATGAAAGACCGGGAGTCCTGGCAATCAATGGAACTGGAGCAACCAAGCTGTCAGCTTGAGGTTGCCCAGGTCGGGCGGGCGGACACCCGAAGGATGGGAGATTAGATCCGGGCAGGGATCCAGAACCCACGGAGGAGCCAAGAGATGAGACCAAAGGAATGGGAATCAAACCTGATGAGGCCAGAACGGGACAATGAGGATAACTTTGCACCGCAGTCAGCAAGCTTTCTGAAGAAACTTCGGAATGAGTGGCAATGGTGGGTAAGCATACAGAAGCCCGGGGGCCAAGCATGAACTAGAGCATCTCTGGGGGCTTCCCTTGGTGAGGGAATCAGAGCGAAGACCTTGCTGCGCTTTGCATTGGAAGGAAATGCGAAGAGATCGCAGCAAGGCTGACCCCATGCAGGGAATATTTCCTCTGCTACTGACAGTTTCAGAGAATACTCATACAGCATCAGAATAGCCAGACTCAATCTGTCCGCTAAAATGTTGGAGTGCCCTGGGATGTGCGTTGCTATCAGAAACCAACCAGTGGAGATCGCCCACTCCCACACTCTCATGGCCTTGCGACATAGGGGATAGGATCTGATTCCCCCCTGCTTGTTGATATACCAGACAACTGACATGTTGTCTGACTGAATAGCAATCAATCCGAGAGGAAGGACAGTGTGAAAGGCTTCCAATGCTAAAAGCACTGCCCTCATCTCTAGAACATTTATGTGCAACTTGGTCTCTGCCTGGGACCACGTACCTTGGATTGTCCTTCCCGAACAGCGTCCCCCCCCAAGTTGGGAGGCGTCCATGGTCACTGTCACTTGGACTGGAGATGATGTGAAGAGGCATCCTTCTAATATCTCTGGTGAATTTAACCACCAAAGAAGGGACGTCCTGCAAACGTGACCGATCCTGATTGGACATTCCATGGGCAGGTCTAGCCAAGACCACTGAACGGCCAGAGTCTATTGAAGAACCCGCATATGAAGGCGCGCACAAGGGAGGATAGATATGGACGCAGCCATGGAGCCCAGTGCCCGGAGAACCTCGGTCGCCTTTGGAGACTTGAAGTTTGCTATTTGAGCTATGTGGCACCTGAGGTGTAAGATCCTGTCTGGAGTTAAGATTACTTTTATCTGCAAGTTGTCTAACGGTGCCCCACTGAAGTCTAAAACTTGTACTGGTTGCAATTGGGATTTCTGAACATTGATTGCAATCCCCAATAGATCTGCCAACCGAATGAGGTAGTCTCAGGCCAGACAAATCAGACGCTTGTTGGGCGCAGCAAAGAGCCAGTCGTCCAGGTAAGGAAATACCTGAATACCCTGAAGCCTCAGGTGAGCCGCTACAACTGCCATTACCTTGGTGAACACCCTGGGGGCTGTGGTGAGACCAAAGGGTAGGGCTCTGAACTGAAAATGACCATCTCCCAGCCGGAAGCGCAGAAACCTCCTGGAGCTCCTGTGGATCTTGATGTGGTAGTAAGCATCCTGGAGGTCTAACGAGCACATCCAGTCACACTTCTCTGAGATAAGGTAGAATGGACTGTAGGGTGACCATCCGGAATTTCTGTTTGGCTACAGACAGGTTCAAAGTTGACAGGTCTAGAATGGGCCTGAGGTCCCCCATCTTTTTTGGCACTAAAAAGAACCCTGAGTAGACGCCTGATCCAGACTGGTCGGGGGGACCTGTTCGATGGCTCGTTTGAGAAGCAGCTTTGAAACCCGTAGAGCTGCGGCCTCCCTGCGAGTGGGTGGAACATCCAGGAGGTGTTTTGGAATATTTGGAGGGGCAACAAATGGGATAGTGTAACCTCTGGATATAATCTAACACCCAGCAATCTGTTGTAATGGACTCCCATGCCACTGGGTGTAAGGACAATCTTCACACGACTGCCTCCAGAGTAGGACAGCCGGGGAAACCCTCAGGGCTGCTGACTGGGTCCATCAGAAAAAGGTTCCCAACACCCAAAATTCCTGGGACCCCCTCTACCTCTGGGTCGGCGTCGATCCTGTCCCCCTCTGCCTCTGGGGGAATAGTTGTCCTGAGAAGCCCAGGAAAACTGAGATTTTCGGAACCACTTCTTTTTCCCTCTTTAATTCCTAGAGAAGGACCACTGAGGGTTAGAGAAGAGGATCCTGACAGCAGACAAAGTCTTCCCGTTCTTTTCGCTCTGGACATGTGTGTCACGTACTGTCTTCCCGAAAAGGGAAGAATCATCGTAGGGAGCATTAATAAACGATGCCTTGAAAGGGTCCGCGAACTGACACAACCTGAGCTAGGCATGATGCCTCATGGCTGCGCCTGTCCCGGCTGCCCTAGCTGCTCCTTCCATGGCAAGGGAAAGGAGCCGCACAGACGTGTTTGAGACTGACTTCAGAGTAGACATTTTCGCAGAGAACTGTTTGTCCTGGGGCGACTCTGGGGGGACTCCACGAATTCCGATGCAAGGTCTCGCTGAAGCCGGATCACATGTGCCAAATAGTTCAGCGCACAGATTGAAAAGGTCACTGAGAAATAAACGTGCCTCGCAAACCTATCCACCGACCTGGACTCCATGTCTGGAGGGTGGACTGAGGAACTCTCCTGTGCTAGTTCCTTCTTGGTGGCTGCTGCGACCAACATAGCATCAACTGGGGCTCCTTTTGACCACGGTTGTCTGTCGGAAGGGGGAGATAAAATTTTGTCGGGGCATTTGGGGATGGGCTCTACGGTGTCAGGCTCCTTCCATGCCCGCGTGGTGATAAGGTCCACCAAGGGGTCTGCTGGTGGGGAAACCCAAGAAGTAGATGGGCCCGTGCCAAAGGCCTCCAGGAACACGGACTCATCCCCAGAAGGTTTTGGGGCTGACCAACCTCCCCTCTCGCGGAGGATCTCCATGATTTCTCCAAAGGAGACGTCTTTGGGAGGTGACCTGGGGGAACCTTCTCCTTCATCTAAGTCAGTGTCCGCAGTGAGGGACTTGGGGGAGTCCAAGTGCCTCCTTTTACACTTGCGCTTACGGTGACCCTCTTTAATGGGACTCTCAGAAGAGGACTCGTGAGCCACAGGGGGTTCCTCAGGGGAAATAACCTGGGGAACCTGGGGAACCTCTGGCATGGGCTGTCCCTGAGACAGGATGAAGGGAGTCATCGCCAAATCCAGGGGTGACTGGGTGGAATCAGAGGGGATGGGCTGGGGTCTCAATCCCTGGGAGAGAACCCTCTCCACCACTTCGAAAGCCGAAGGAGAGCATACCTCCTTGGCACTCAGCAAGGAAGACGCCCTCCCCGGATTTGAATCCGGGACCGGAGCTGAAGCAAGGGTAGCCTGAGGTCCGAGGAAACAGGTCGGATCAGAAAAAGGCGGAGCCGAAGAATCCATTCCCTCGGGTCCGACTCCCTGTCCGCAGCTCTGAGAGTCACTCGGTCCAAACTAGTCAGATCCAAGGAGCTCAAGGTAACAGCCGGGGTCGAGGTTGGGGGAACAGTCAGCGCCGAGCTACCAGCTCTGCAAATCCTCAGATTAGAGAGCCCCGAAGCACGGATTGGGGAAGAACAGATGGGATGGAAAAAGGGCATGGAGGTCCCCCTCCAGAGGGAGAGGGGCCTGGCAAGACTCCAGTCTGTATTTGGGTCTGAATGAATCTCTGCATCATCCTGTCCATGTCTAAGTCTGATAAGCTCAGAGTCGATTGCGAAGAAGCCACCAACTCGGATCTGGCTGGTCTGCGCAGTGAGGGCGAGGAAGGCCTCAGATCCGAAGGTTCCAATGGCTCCAGTGAAAAATGAGGAGACTGGAGCCGTGGAGAAACTGGTCTCATGGACTTAGAAGGGGGACTATAGAAGAGCTCCCTGTCCGGGGATCTCTTGCGAGGTCTGTCCTTTTTCTTGTCCCTATCTTCCTTGCGCCTTTCTCTGGCCTTTTCCTGGTCAGCTACACTGACTGTAGCTTCTTCCTTGCTTGACCCAAGGACAAGAAGAATTGGGAGTTTGAGTCCCTGTCTAGGTGGGAGGTTGAGTACTAGGTACAGAGGCCGTGGCAGATTCCAGTATGGATGCGGGGAGAAGGCCTTTAGCTACTAATTTGGCCTTCCAATCCCTGAGGGCTCAAGGATTGAACCCAGTGCAGATTGCACATTGCGTCGACAAATGTGACGCTCCCAAACAAATAACACGCAGTGTGTGACCATCAGCCTGGGAGAGCTTATGGCCACACTCTATGCATTTCTTAAACACTGATTTTGGCTTTTCAGCAATGGTCCAGCACCAAACACCACTACCTACTAAATCACCACACAAAAACACACGTAGGAAAAGGGCAGGCCTAACAACTACACTACAGAGTTTTACAACAAAAACTTTTTTTTTTTTAATCTAACCAATGAACAAGCGATATACTAGTGGGGGAGGAAGGGAAACAATTAACTCAGACACACTAAAGACCAAGTATTAATAAAACTTACTATCCCTGAGCTCAGAGCGAAGGAGACCAAGATGCACACTACTGGCGCAGCAAACGAGATCTGGGAGAAGGCAAGAGATGGTAGTGCATTATGGGTAGGGGAGGAGCTCAGAGCTTGGAGTAGATGCTTGAAAAAAAGTTGCCGGCTCGGATCCGATATGGATCAGAATACCTACAGGTTGCAGATAAAATTAAGTTAACTACTTCAGATAAACAATTATTTGATCTTCAATGATTAGCACAGCCTCCTCTTTGAAAGGCAGTGTTTCACTCCAGGGGTCACTTATATCAGATATCAAATTGTCAACAGTAACACGGACATAAGAGCTAACTGGTAATTTGCTGTGATGACAATGTTTGGTACCACTACCGATGAAAATATATACATTATTTTATCTTTACACCGAGTGTCCTTGAATGTGTAAGTTACTATAAATTATACCTCAAGCACTTAAGGCACCTGGCAGAAAGTACAATTGTGTAAGTAAAATAATAGATGTTTTAACAGGTCATTGTTGCAGTAGCCCAAGCTATATGGATCATACTCCCACTACAAGTGGCCAGCTTCACAAAGCTAAGGACACCTTTCAAGTGCTCCAACTGTCAGGAGCTTGAACAGAATTCTATAAAAGTAGAGCTGATAAAGAAAAGCTTCAAAGCCTTTTTTTTTTTTTTTTTTTTTACAGGAGGGAGGGAGGCAGACAACAGCCCTGAAGACAATGCTAGGAAACAAAACAAACAGTAACTATATACAAAACGAGGTGGAGAAATTCCACACCCTGGCAACAACAAAAATATACCAACAAAAAACAGGGGTTGGAGCGAGTGAAGGCTACTGCAATGGCGATCTACTGGAGCAACTACTGTTATTGTAAGTTCTAATTGTACAACTGTACTGCATTCATCCATAAATCATTGTGACAATACCTATCTTGCATGGGTTGATTGCCACAGCTTAAGGGGGAGAGAAAGTGGAGGCCAATAAGCAGAGTTGCAGAGCCATTGGGGAATACTCCAACCAAAGCCTGTTCTGTACCTGGAAAAGGAATCCAGTTTCTAGAAGTGTGTGCAGAAGACCATGTTACTGCTGCTAGTAGATGCCACCCCATGAACTGCAACCCTGCCTGCAAGTGGCTTATTATGGGGAGTATAAAAGAATGTAAAAGCATGAGAAAACCACCTGGAAACGGTCTGGTTTGAAACTGGTTGACCTTTTCTCTTGCCTTCACAGGAGACAAATAGCTGATCAGATTTTCTGAAGTTCTGAGTTTTCTCCAAGTAGTTATCAGAATTGCCAGTAGTCAGAGTGTGAAGGATCCTCTCCCTTGTTTTTAGGTACAGTAAAGAAAACTGTGAGATTAATAGTCTGTCAAAGTAAACTCTGAGACCACTTTAGGTGCAAAAGGTAGGATTTGTTAAAGAGACCCTGTCCTTCTGGAAAAGGTAAGGTTAACTCAGCACAATAGCTTGCAACTCAGATACTTTCATAGCAGATGTCAGAGATAAGAAAAACAGTCTTCCAAGTTAAGAACTCAATTCAACCTCATGAGCTGCTTCAAATGTAGACTGAGTGAGCTTCCCAAGCACAAAGCTCATATCCCAAACAGAGCCACCAGTTTCCTAGGTGAACATGTATGGAACATCCCTTTCAAAAACTGTTTTAACTTCAGAATTATTAAAAAGGGGGAATCCAAGACAGACCAGCAGAAATGGCTGAGAAATGCACCTTGAGAGGAATACAAAAGACAATTAGACAGTAACTCACACAAATATTGAAAACCCAGTTGCAGCTGGAAGAAGCTCCTGTTTCTTTTCAATGCCACCAACTAGAAAATTGTTTCCAATTACCCATATTTGATTTTCAAGTAGCAGGTTTTCTCCCCTCATTTAGAAGTTGCTGCGTGTCCTCAGAAAAAATGTCTAAAACGTATAGAAATTCCATCATCCAGGTGGACAGAGTGTCTAGAGTGGAGTATATCAAAGTCCTCCCGTCCTGTGTGACTAAATCCAGCTTGTGGTAACTGCCCTCGACCAAGCTGAAATGAAGGTAGAACCACTGCTGCCTTGGCAAAAAGGAATTACCACCAAGATGTTTGGACAGTCATTCTGGACCATAATAAGAACACTGGATATCGGTGGAAAAGTATACAGGAACATTCCTTCCACGGAATGAAAAAGTATTTTTCAAGCCTGTTGATGGAGTTCTGAAGTAGAACTTCTTAAGTCATCTGTTCTGAAGGTAGGAGGACATATGTACTTGAGGAGTTTCCCACAGATGCATCAATTCTTGGTAGTCACGAAGATGAAGTTTCCATTCTTGAGGGTTTGCCCTGGTCCTGCTGAGCTTGTCAGCAATAAGGTTTTGCTGTGACAGAATGCATGAAGCCTTAAGAATCAAACTGAGCTGGTTGCAACCTCCCAAGTTGTCA
This sequence comes from Protopterus annectens, assembly GCF_019279795.1. Classification (NCBI taxonomy): domain Eukaryota; kingdom Metazoa; phylum Chordata; order Ceratodontiformes; family Protopteridae; genus Protopterus; species Protopterus annectens. The sequence continues at coordinate 239,743,076 of NC_056745.1, forward strand.
TAAGTCTACAAAGAAGGCTACATCTGGTAGTCCCTCCCCAGTTTATGTACCACTTCACTGTGGTGGTGTCTGTGTTCACCTGCAGAGGTCCTGGGGACCAGATTTAATTCAAGGACTCAAAGCAATGACAACTGCCAGCATTTATCTTATATTTATGCGCTTTTGTTTTTCTATAGGATACCACAGAGCTTATATCTTTTTGAAATCTCCTCATGCTAGGTCGGAAGATTCTGTGGTAACTGACAGGGGTGGGCTCGGAATGGAATGGAAGACCTGGACTGCAAGCTATCTGGTCTACCCCACCATCCAATCCCCCTCTTTACAAATCCCAGGACTATAGATGCAGATTCCAGTTGATCTAAGTGCTACTGTATTACCCTAATGTGTAGCCTGGCAAGGGGATTCTGAGAATCCTGAATGTCATGTGTCGCAGAACCCAGGGGAACTCACTTGTAGATGCCCAGTTTTGACTGGAGATGCTCAGGAAGAACTGTTGAAGCATGTTTTCTATATCTGGGGTCAAGAGACTCTAGTGCAGAGTCCATCAAACAACTCAGGAAAGTCATTCTTTTGAGAAGGAGTGACAGACAAGAATAGTTGCTAAAGACTCAACAGCTAGGCAAACAGCCTGCAAAGATAAGACACTCATCCAAGTATGAAAAATGTGAATGTCTTGAAGTCTGACGTTAGCAAGGACAGGAGGCTAGGCATGTTGTAAATACCCTTGGTGCAGCAGAGAATCCAAAGGGTAAAACAGAGGCGGATACAGCAAATCTTAAAACCACCTAAAATGCTTGGCAATAAGAATGTGATGATAAAGCCCCAAAGGATGGTTACCATTAAAGATAGAAGGTGATCAGAGGTACAAGAAACTGCAAAGAAAACATCTTGAACCTTGGAAGCTTGGCAAAAATATTAAGAAATGAAAGATCCAGCACAAGTCTCCAGGATCCTTCTGTTTTGATACTTTCCCCATCTTTGTCATGGGAAATATGTCTAACAACTGTAAATTGTTAGCAGATGATGTTTAGGATAAAGAAAGTATAGTCTGTAAGTAAACTTACCATTAATGCAGATATATAAATGATGACTTCTGCAGTACTGTTAGCAATATACGTTTTATCCTGCATACAATAGAACAGCCAGCCAGCTTCCAAAGCTTCGGGGTACCTTGCACACACTCAAACCATCAGTCAGCTCGAGCCAAGCTGACTAAAAAGGCAGGATGTGGGTAGCAAGTCTTTCAGAACTTCTACATCGGCAGACAGAGAGAGGCAGAGCCCTGAAATGGCAATAATAGGAACAGAAGAAAAATAAATATCTACATCCTTGTATATACAACATAACAAAAAAGGGGGGATGGAGAGGCTACTGTATTAGAAATCATTTGAATATTTACTGTTATGGTAAATTTATTTACACAGTAATACTATATGTTCATCACCTTGATCACTTCTGCAGTAGCCTTTCACCAGCTTACTAAATATGAGAGTTATTTAATTGACAAAATGTTAAACCGTCTGGCAGTTATATAACTGATTTACAATTATATATCTATGCTAATTCAGCATAATTAGAGCTGGAACCCAAAGTGACATAAGTGCCTCCTGCCCATTCAAGAAACCATAAAGATGGCTTAGTACATTTTCTGTTCGACGTTTGGAAGTAATCTTTTAAATTTTTAATTTTTTTAAAGGTTGCAAAACACACTTCTTTTCTTACAAAAAATGGCTGCATGCACAAAGATGCAAGCAAATACTTTTGTGTTTGAAAAGAAGCTTAGTTTCACTCCCTTAAACATGAACTTTAACAAAAGCTATAGCTGCTGGGTTGGGTTTAGGAAGAGTACATAAAACTTTAAAGATTGAGGATTATGCAGTCTGTCTTTTCAGGGACAGGAGGTTGAATGGCAGGAAAATTGCAAGCAGTGACTCACCCATCCTCCAGAGCTGACAGAGCTGGGGGAATGGCTGAAGGTTCTGGAAATGCCTTCTGTAACAGCACACTGCATTTTTGAAGGAACTGAGAAATCTTACTGTTCTCCCATTGAAAACACTGGCACATTCTGGAAAAATGCCCACAGGGAGAATCAGAAACTGAGTTCTCTTCCAAGTCTGAATAAAAAAAAAATAAGTATAAGACCCTGTTATCTGTGCTTTTTTCTCACTGCCCAGATTCAGACTCTTGAATGTCTTCAGGAAAAGAGGCATCCCTCTTTCTTTTACCAGAATCTATATTAAGGATCAAAAGCCTGAATCAAAAACTGAGCCAAACCCACTAAACTATTCCTATCTAAGGAAATTTGAGGAGAAGATACAAGTTTAGTTTTTGGTTTCTTTGAGAGGAAAATTTTGGTTAAACAATGTTATAAATGGCAGCAGCTTCCCCAGGAATGCTAACATGCTGATAAACAGGAAAGCCTTCCCTGTTCCTTCTCTCAGAATCGATATGCAGAGGACGTGGCGAACCCCTGGTCACAGTCACTAGGGGATACACCACAGGGATCCAGGGTAAAAGATAAGTGGTCTGAGGAACAAGCTATGACCACAGCAGAGTCAGCCACCTGAAACTGAAGCAAACTGCAAGCCTGCTGTGGTAGCAAAAGCAGTTTTGCTTAACTTTTTCTTTTTGTGGCTGGAAGAATGAGCTACCGTGGGACCAGTAGTTTATTCCATGGTCAAGCCAGAAATGGTGCCTCTTTCCCAGTGAAAACAAACAGCAAAAGCCAGTAAAAATTTATGGTCTTTAATTGGGAAAAAGTTACTTTTTTAAAGTGTTTTAAAGTACTTTTTACTATGTTATCAGTCCCAAAAAGTAAAACAATTTCTCTACAGAATAAAACGTTTTTTCAATTACTTTAAATAACATTCAAACTGACAGGAAAAACTGTGCTCCCTTTTATACAGTTAAGTCTCATGACAGTCCATTAAAACTCACACCTAGCTTAAAAATAACTTTCCTAAACAGGAAAGTACAATCATTTATTTTTAATACAGAGGTTTTTTCTCAAAGGGAACTTATCTGTCCAGCAAAGGAAGTGCACTAGCAGACAGTAGACCCTTGAAAGCCCACAGTGGAGCACTCTTTTCAACGTCAGGAAAGCTCTGATGGGCTTGGTGCCAAAGTCTCGCTCTCTAGTCAGCTCAGCTTGAGCTGAGGGTTTGGGCATATGGAAGGTGTCCTGAAGCTTTGAAAGCTGGCTGGCTGTTGCATCCTATGTCAGATATAACGCATATAACCAAGTCTACTGCAGCAATTATCGATAAGATGAATATATAACTGATGGAAGTGCTTTAAAGGTGGAGAAAACATACTTGTGTATTTGGTGTACCCTTGTATAACTTGTCAGATTTCTTGGGATCAGGCGGCTGACCATCAGGTAAGCTAGAAGCAGTAAAAAAAACACTAAGGCAATCAAGACAGGAAGAACAGTTGTAGGTTTGGGCATCTCTATTTGTTAGCACATGATGCCACAGGAACCTCAGTCATGTCCCACTGAAAAACCTCTTTCGCCCCATCAGGGACAGAAATTTCCTTAGAAGGGAAATCTGCTGATGTACTTTTATCAGAATCAGATTGCTCAGACTGAAGTTATTCCTGAAGTAGAACCACCCCCTTGCAATGCCTTCTGTTCTGACTGAAATTCCTCATCAGAAAAAGGAACTTTTCCATTCTTGCCTGAAGAATCATAAGGAGAAGAAAAAATATCAATTTCTTTGCAAATCCCAGTAAATCTTCTGTCCATAGAAACAGGAACTTGATATCTTTTCTCAAAAAGCACACACCCTGAAAAAGACCGACAGACTCTTATTAGGTACTCTGGTTCCAGCTTCCACCTGTCCTTCCCAGACTAGTGAAGGCCTTTTACCTGCCCCTTCCCCTGACAGCCAAAGAAGTGGCTCTCCCTTGCATATCAACAACATTTCTACAGCCACAGAGAATGTGGCTATCCCTCGGTCTTTTGTGGCTAAAAAGCTACACCACGAGGGCTGGGGAAAAAAAGATGGGCAGTTTGAGGAGCAACAAGCAGCCACAGCAGATAACCGCCAAATGGCTGAGGCAGAAGAGTAGCCGGCTTGACACCCAATGACACCTTCAAAAATGCATTTCTGCATGCATGGGAAGGTACTACTGTAGACAGTGACGTTTGCGCTCCATAGATAAGTCAAACAAGACATGCTGAAAGTGGGGAATGGATCCTGGACGAATAGCTAAATTGTAAGGTAGAAGAATACAAGTGGTACAGAGGTAAGTAAACCACTGACAGTCCCCCACAAGCAAAGTAACCTTCCCTAAACCCGCAACCCTTTACAGTCCAAACAAAATATCAGACAAAAGTTAAACTTTTTCTTCACAGAAAGTTCACAAAAGTATTTACATAACTCCTCCCTTAGAAATGCAATAGCAAATCTGAAAATATAGAGTTTCCTGGTTAAATGCAAAAAAGAAATAAATACAGGTTTTCATCATAAAATAAAAGTTCGTGGAAGGCTTTCCTCAATGGGGACTTGTTTGCTCAGCTCTTAAAGATTGCTAGGGTCATTGGACTCACCAAAGGAGTACTCTCCCCAACGGCAAAAATGCTCAGTCTTTCTGCATTCCAAACGTACTTTCATGGAGCTCTGCTCGAGTTCCTGACAGTGCGTGGAAGGTACCCTTAGCATTGTGAGGATAAACGACTGTAGTGGGGGTAGGACCCGGACAGCTAAAGGTTACTGCAACACCGGTCTGTGTTTAGACCTCTGTGGATGTTATCATTTCTGTAAACAGCATCACTAATAGTTCACTTGCATTTTGAACATGAAGACTAGCAAGAGAGCCTGATAGCCATTTCAGATTGTAAAGCGAGTTTGCAGATTCAGATCTCATAATTTTCAGTTGTTTGTTCCAGTCTTTTAGCAGATTTCTTAAGTCACTTTTCACAGTTTTGTTTTTGTATTAGTCTATAGAGTGAAAGCCAAGATGCTAACTAGCAGACAAATAATGAAGCTTTCTGATCCTGTCTCTCTTCTGTGACCACTTCCTTTATCAGCTACATAGGGTCACAAGCCCCCCCCCCCCCCAACACATGGCTCACTTGAATAATAAAGAATGTGTGTCAGGGCAAAAAAACGACAAGAGGCCATATAAATAAACCTGGTCTTCAATGAAGATTCATCCAGACATTTTGCTGAAGAAGGCTAGTTCCCCTTAAGGGACTTAATATTTTCAAAATGTACAGTTTCCATTATTTGCTAATGTTTCAGCAAACTATTTTTCTTCTCTTGTTATACTGCAATTTAATAAAACACTTAAGGACATATAACTATGGTGCAGTAATTGCACTTGCTCTGGTGATTTGGAATTGTTTTATACACATTCACTTCAGATTTGGACTAAATACTCAGGCATTGTCTCCATCTTGCATCATTAGACAATTTCTTGCTAAATCTTGATATTATTCTGCAAAATCCCCAATGTGCTAAATAATGCGTGATGTCTTTTGACTGAGGCTACAAATGTATAGCTTTTCCAGCTATTTTATAGATCTGTTTAATGATTAAGAAATCTAATTACATGCAGTCTTGTATAGGATCCAAAACACAATAAATCCCAGATACTAAAAACACAGCAACTACAGTCAATCACAAAAATGCTTACAAACAATTGTAGTAAAAAAAGTTAATGCTTTTTCAAATAAAAAGCATTTTTTTTCTGGAAAATAGTTTCACATTTTTTTCCAAGTATAAATTTAGTAGTTGCTTTACTCCAACTTTAAGTACTTCACACTCAAAAGGAAGACTATTCAACAGTTAAATCTAAGCCTGCAATAGAATTAAATAAAAAGGACTTAACAGCAAATGTCACTTTTCTTTATGGGGATAAAACTCCCCAAGCACCCCACAACATGCACGCAGCGGTAGGAGTCTCTCAATTTACATAAATGTAAAACAATATGCTTTCTTCTTGTACCCCTTTCAGAACAAAGATAATCATAAAATTAATTTCTGCAGCTTAGCTCTTTAATAGCACCAGTAACAGTGGCAAAGCTTTGCCACATTCAAGGTATTTCAGAACCTCACAAAAGTCAAAATCATAACAGTGATTGCCCCCTGTAATACCACTGGCACAGACATGGGGGATAAGAGCTGGTTATTTTCTTTTTTGACATGAGGGCAAAGATGCAACTTAGAACAGACTGATAAAAGCAGCAGAAGCTGTAGAGAGGCAAGAATCACAGGGTGAGGCAGACATGATGTAATGACATTAAATATTATCAAAAGTATAAAAGAAAAAGAAGACTCCTAACTGGCAAAATTGTGACAGATGCTATACAACTCTGTTCTGGACATGGTCCAAAGTGGTCTCTGTACAACGAGCCAAAACCAGATGGTCAGTAAGGCGCCACTCCTTTAGAAAGAAGTCCCTTGCTCAAATAAATAGGTTCTAAGAAAGTTGAAAATGCCACAAGCACAAAGGACACCCAGTTGCATGACACTACCTTCTGCCAGCATATGTCAATGAATTTAAAACACTGAGCAGTTAAAAGTTTCTGTTATTTCTGGAGCCAAGCTGTTCATTTTCCACGTGTATGGTGTGTAGCTCTGGGCAACTCACTTATCCAGATCTCAACGACTGATAGTCATTCTAGAGAAGACACATTTGTATACATAGGGAATAACAAACTGAAACATGGCTTTGTGATTTAACAGCTATGGAAAACTGAAGTGAAAGAAACTAACACAATGAAGAAACTATGGTCCAGCTCTGAGCATGCAGCTCAGAACGTTCAAACCGCTACAAAATTTGAAATTGTATGTCCTGAGCCAACTTCATAAAAATGTAAAGTATCCTTATAAGCTCTGACCAACGGAACTAAAATCATACACAGTTTTGTTTAAAGCAGTAATTTCTACAAAGACTACAGCCATTCTGTGTAGCTAAACTCTTGCTGTTGGTCCCACTTCCTTTTCTAATTATTTTAGTCTATTTAAGGACCTGGTGCTACTTATTAATGATAGTCTACCCTCTACGTCGAGTAAAACAATCTGAAGTTATTTTTCTGTAAGAAAGTAACCAAGACAAAGGACAACTTAAATAGAGTGTTCCATACACTAAAATATCAGTTTGTTTTTTCCCACCTCTGTACACAAGATTCTTAAATTCTAACAAATTAAATATCCTAAACTAGGTCTAGCAACACTAGTACTATTATTATTACAGCTCACTGAAGTAAAAACGGTGTAATCAAGACATGGTGCACAGCTACACTGCTTCCAAAGGCATGTTATTTGCCATAGCTGTCTTCCACTCCCTAGTGTAGCATTTATCTGACAACCATTTATATGACTTGGTCTAAAACCTACCTATTAACCTATCTGCCCGAAGGCATTTATAAGCCTAGCCAGAATGTGCTGGCTTTCACCGCCCCCCTTAGATTTGTTCCCTGTGCCTTTGTTCAGCACAGCCACTAAAGTGATCCCCGGGGTAAACTTTCTGTTTCTCATCCACTCGTCAAGGTTTCTCTTGAAGAGTGTTAGTGAAGAGCTCTGCCTAATGTAGATTGGAATCTTGTTCCAAAGTATGGGAAGTCTCTGGGACAGGAATCCATCCCTCCAGCACATCCTATTTATTGCTGTGGTGAGGTTTAGATCCCTAGAGCATGTGGCTCAAGGGGTTAAAGTTTTCATTAGGTGGAGCATGTCCATCAATTCTGGGTTGGACATGGCCTTGTATGTCAGGCAGAGATCACCTTTGAGTAGGTGGTATGCAACTAAGTACAGCTGGAGTTTCTTCAGTCGAGCTGCGTAAGGCATCTGTTTGAGGCCAGTGATCCTCTTGCCGAGGTACTTCTGTGGTCTTTCCAGGTGTTGCAGGTGTCTTGTAAGGTACATCCCAAATGGGGCATTGTTTTCAATGAACGGTCTGATGAGTGATGAGTAGAGGGGCACAACGACCTCTTCTGATCTGGATGCAAACCCTTTCGTGATTAGGTGGGCCACATCGAAGGATTTTCGAACCACTTTGGCAATGTGATTATCAAAGGAAAGATTACCATCTACTTGGGTCCCCAGATCCCATATTACGTTTTCCGTATTTAGGGAACTACCACCTATGTGATAGTTTGTGGGTACTTTGTTTTTTCCAAAGGGGATGACTATGCAATTTTTGGCATTAAGCTTGAGGCAATGATTTTGACACCAGGTATCAGTCTCAGTGGGACCCTTTTAGAGGACGTCGGTGTCAGCAGGCGAGTCAATTATAGCCACTAGTTTGCAGTCGTCTGCGAACTTGGTCAGCCATAGTCCTCCTGTACTTGCCCGTACCTCTGAGAAGTACATGCCGAACAGGAGGGGTCCTAGGACTGAGCCCTGGGGAATGCCCCTTGTAACCGGTTTAGATTCAGACCTAGCTCCAGCAACTCTCACCATGTGGGTTCGGTCCGTGAGCCAATTGGCAACCCATCTTGTGACACAGGAGTTTATGTTCAGGCTGGTGAGCTTGTCTATAATACCAGAATGGGCAATGGTGTCAAAGGCCTTTGCGAGGTTTAGGTAGGCTGAGTGTACCACCTTTCCCTTGTCTATAGCCTTGATAACTGTCTCAAAGAAGTCCACCAGGTTTAGGAGGCATGATCTGCCCTTAAAGCCGAACTGGGTAGGGTCCAGTGTTTGGAGGTTCCCAAGGTCTATGTTAATGAGGTCCATGATGATGCGCTCCATAGCCTTGCAGACCAAGCTACTCAGGTTTATAGGGCAATATAGTTCCCGAGGTCTGTTGTGGCTCTACCTTTGTGGAGCGGACTTAATGCAACATTAGTGATCCCATCTCACAGTAATGCAAAAAAAACCTTATCTACCACACATTTACAGCACGTCTCAGCTCCAGATCTTGCACAGTTGTATGCAACTGACAGTTACAGATAGACAGCCAGATGTGCGCAGCTGTGCAGAAAAGTCATTGAGAATCCTAGAAACCTGAATTATAGCTTCACTTCATGGCATTTTACTAACAAATAGAGCCAATGCTGAGACAAAGAATGTAAACACCAACTCAAAGGGCCTTTCAGAATATACCTAATGATCCCTGCTTGCAATAATACAATCTCTACCACGTCCATTGTCTAAGAAACTCTAATGGTATGAAAAGAAATGACAAATGCTTTGTGCTTTCTAAACTGATGAAAATAAACAAGAAAAAGTGAGGACAGACTGCTGAAAGATACAAGAAAAGTAAGTGAAAAAAAG
>NC_056745.1:239752802-239760302 GCF_019279795.1 Protopterus annectens
TTTATATGTATCCTGTGAATAAAGCTGTGTTCTTTCTACTCAATTTGGATTATTGACTACCATTTCCTGTATGGGAGTAGTATCGACGGATTTTATTCCATTCTTGTATTGCTGACTACGATTTCCTTTATTGGGAGTAGTATCTGTGACATCTGGAATAATACACTAAGCCTTCCTGAATTGTGACTACAAGGCGTAGCCGCTTGCGACAGCGTTTTATGATTACTCCATTAATGTTGTCAAATGTTTACCTCCCTCCACAAAACTACATTGTCCGTATCTATCAAATTTGGCATCACCTTTGCCATTTTTTAACTGGTACTGACAATCACTAACAAGGTTTAATACTGAAATGGGTCTATATGAAGCTAGCTCTGATGGGTCTTTATTGTGCTTTTGTAATACAGCCACCAAAGCTTTCTTCTACAATGCTGGTATTTCTCCTCATTTTAAAATGTAATATAAAGCAGTCAATTATGTTTACACTTACCTCTATATCTCTCAAGTGTCTGGATTTTCGCAGGACATCCAGGTCTGTTCCTCATAAGATATGTGATTTTTGGACAAACCACTGAGGCTTGAAGTCACTAAATAATGACATACATTTGAGTTTCAACATTCGCATTCTTCAGATTAGGCAGACGGACGGAGACACATCTTGCTATTCTATCAACTCTCTTAAGTTGTGTTTGAGCACAGGAACCAGGCAGGGGTGTCTTATTTCTGTTCATTATTTGCTTTATGTAGAGAGCCACTGGCAAAGAAAACAAGGGAATAAGAAATGCAAGGATATAATTGGTATGGCAATCAAAAAAAGTTGCCTTTATTTGCAGATGATATTACTTTGTACTTGATAAATCCATAGAAGGACATTGTCACGTTGTATAGCATTTTAAAAGACAGCTTCAAGTCTGTTTGCGATACAAAATTAACATAAAACAAAATCTGTAGCTGTAAACTATGTACCCACACACAAATTGGTTCAGCAATACCCATATTTATAGGGGTGTAAAATGATGTATTTAGGAGTGTGGATTAAAAAGGCTTCTGTTATGGCAGTTAAGGATATGTGGTTAGACACCAAGCAAAAGACAATACAAAAAATGAGAAACTAGAAGCTCTTGCTTATGGATATGGATAGTAAGATAAGAAAATGTTTTAGTTGCTTTAATTTTAAATATGGATCAGGCATTTTTTTAATCAACCAGAAGAGAAGTTGTGGACAGTAATTAATCAAGAAATAAACCAAGGTGGTTTAGGATTACCTGATTTGAGGGGATATTTTATAGCTACACAGTTAAGGCTCATATACATTACACAAGCAGAAGGTTATAATTTAAACTGGAAAGAGATGGTGGGGGGGAGTTCAAGGAATAAAGAGAATGGAATTTGGATGCAGATCCTTATAGAGAACCACCACCATACAGAAACTATTGTGTAATAATATGGGGTCCAAATGGAGAGACAAGTCAGCAAGCAAAGGAGAGTAGTATTCCTGAAATTGAATGCATCTTCAAGTCTTGGTGAGTACCTTCATGAGGTGAACCCTGTTTTTCACAAAATCTCACCAAGATGACAATGATATACAGACTATTTTATATACCATACATCATGGACAGAAGCAGGTCAAAAAAAAAAAAGATAGCTGGGTGCACAAGATCCAGGATAAAAAAAGTGCCCAATCCTGGTAGGCACACTGGTTCCAAGACTACAAAAAATGACATTGCAGAATTCCTCAAAATACGGAAACATTCCTACAATGGGGCTAGGCCACGCCCAGGGGGAGGATGGCTCCCCTGCTGTAGAAGGAAGTAGCAGTCCACAAAAATCACAGGCCATAGAAGAGCCATAAAGACGATAGAATGGACTACTGAGGATAAAAAATAAATGATGTATTGTTACTATCATGCAAAAAGCCCAGAATTTCCAGGCACAAGATACACACAAAGTTTGAGAGAAAAATTAAAGGAAAGAAAAATACTTCCACAAGAAAAACTCTCAGAAGCCTCAAATAAAAAATAGTGTTCATTAATACAACAGATTTGTGAAAAACATTATATAGACCAAGAAACTTTTATCTGTTTAGAAAAAGAAGCATCTGAGGAAGTGTGAAAATATAAACAAAACCTAGAGATTTTTGAAAAGTATAAAAAAGAAATATGGACATGGGAAAGAATGATATGGTGCAATATTTATGCAAAAGTCGAAAGTCAAATTATTCAATACAAAAAAGGTAGCCCCACAGATATTCAAAGAGAAATACAAGCAAAGGCATCCAGATATGGAAAACTCCATAACAAAAAAATATATATAACAAAGAGAAAATGTAGAAAAGAAGATTAGTAAAGTAAAAGTAAAAAAAAATAGAAGCTGAAGTTATGGAATGCCTGGAAAGTGAAGGATTCGGTGCAGAAGGTCTAAAACAGGTTACATCACAGCATGATGGAACGAGTCTTTAAAGTAAGAAGAAACAGGAAGATGAGGAGACATCTGAAGAAGAAATATGCACATGGGAAAGAAAAAGAGATTTAATATGGTACAATATTTATGCAAAGGAGAAAGCAAAATTAATTAATACAAAAAGAGTAGCACCAAAGATATTTGAAGAAAACGTACAAAGCACTGCACCACACAAACCAGTATCTCCAAAGAAAGCAAGAACCGAGTCCAGTAGTGTTCCAGTGTCCACACAAAAGTGTTTGAGCGCTTTCGTCTCTGCATTAGAAACTTCTTCAGAACAAACGTTTCTTCCCCCCAACAACCTTTAAATACACAAGTCAATCAATAAATTAACCAATTAATAGCTTACATCATGATCCCCTTAGAGAGTCCAGTGACACAACATTTAAAAATCTTATCCTAGAAAATGTAGCCACAAAACTACTAACAACACTTATAAATACGTACATGGATATAATAATCACCCTAAATGCTTTGGTTCAAGAACCATGTATATCATATAAAAATTGTGCTTTTAATCCAAGAACAGAGCTCATGGACACTGCACTATTTAACCCAGGAAATTCTGATGCATTGGTCCTGATTTGCCACCTAAGCTCTGATAACTCTAAAATAAAAAAAATCATTGAGTGGCCCACCCCTTTCTCCCATTTTCGTCTGTTCTAGTTTAATGAATTTAAAACTCTTCATTGGCAGTTAAGTGTAGTGCCAGGGCATTTTTGTCGTCTTTCTTGTAAATATCATAATAATGTTGGTATACCCTGCTCCTAAAGGCATTTTTGGTTTTTCTGATGTAAAAACTCGGACTTTGAAAGCATAGAGCCAGATATACAACAGCTTTACTGCTACAAGAAACCTTCCCATAAATAGTGTATCTCCCATAATTGGGAATGTAGATCTCCTTGGCTTCAATTATATATAGGCACTGCATATAATAGCCACATTTTGATATGCCTGCCCCTCTACTAGGGTCTTGTTTATGTTGTTCCAACATATTTTTTTATACTACAATCCCTTTTGTATACTATTCTAGGGGTCAGCCCTACCAATTGAAGCCGTTCTGTGTCAGTACAAAAATATTCTGATGTTTGATATTACTGATATTGTAAAAATGGTGATTAAATCTGAATATGGCTGATTTGTTAAAATATTCCTTTCCCTCTTGATTTTGTTTGTTCTGTAGTTCCCCCCCTACTCAGGTAAGGGGACAAAATACCCCACTAGACCTTTTTTGTATTACTTTGTGTAAGATGCTACCCACATAATTTACTGGATACCCTCTTTGTATTAACATACCTTTTAAGATCCCAGTTTGTTCTAAAAAAAAGCATTATATTCAGATACCATTCTGGCCAGCCGCACCATTTTGCCCCTTAACTAGTGATTTCTTTTGGTGGAGGGGGTGACAGCTGTCATAATGTAGAAGGCTATTTGAGTAAGTAAGCTATTTGAAGAGAAATGCAGGCAAAGGAATCCAGACATGGAAAACTTTACAACACAAAACATAAGACAGAGGAAAAGTAGAAAAGGAGATTAGTAATGGAGAAGTTAAAGAAATAGAAACTAATGTTATGGAGTACCTGCAAAGTGAAGGATTTAGTGGAGAAAATCTAGCTCAAAGCACCACAGCAGGATAGAGCAACAGACATCCAAATTAAGGAGAAACCAGTGGAACAGTAAGCAAGTGGGCAGTTGCCATATGAAGATATTTTGGAGCCTTCCATAGGAAAACAGTATAAATGTTCACTTGAAGCTGGACAGCAAGGGAAGGAACAGGAAACTGTGGTAACTGTGACTCAGTCAATATTGAGGCGTGATAGGCCAGTGAGTTCCCAAATGGCAGAGCAATGAATGGCACAGAAAGAAACTGAAGAGAATGTGCCACAGGAAGATGCTACCGAACTCTCTACAGAATGCCTGCAGGAAATCTAGAATAAAAAATGTGCCCTTAGTTTAGAAGAAAATGAGCTATGAGAAGAGGTGCTTGATTTAACAGAAATAGACATATTAATATCACTGAAAAAACAAACTGCAGAAGGTCAATAAAACCCAAAAAGTCAAGACGTTTGATAAAACAAATGAATACAGTAATTAGGACTGTCCATTGAGATCCATGCGATATAACAGGCGTAAACGGGATACATTGCTGTGCAGCTAAATTAGTAACAGATAAAATTCTTCCACAAGAATACAGGGTAGTAAGGGAAAGGAAGGGTAGAATTCGAATACCATCATGGAAGTATCGAACAGAAAAAAATACAAAGCAATTAAGACAAGAAGTGTCACTGTTAGAAGAGTATAGAACAGGGAAGATATCAACAAAATACTCAGAATGATAGACCGATAAAAGCAATGTGTAATATTATAACGGATAAGGATCTATATTGCACTACTGCAAACAAACTAAAAATCTCAGCACGGGCATAAAAACTTAGAAGATGCACAGATGAATATAAAGGAAAAGTACAAAATAAGCAATTTATTTATGACCCTAAAAAGTTCTAGAGAGAATTGGGAAGAGAATTGGGAAATAAGGCAACGGGAATTGAAAAACAACCCAAAAAAGAATAGATAACATTTTTGGAGAAATATCTACGAAGATCCTGTGGAACATAAAGATGCTAAATAGATAGAAGTAAAAAGAATAAGAAGTTCAAAGGTACAGGACATGAAATGGGATAAAGTTAAGAAAAACCTCCAACTGGAAAAACCCCAGGCCTAGATGCAGTACCTAACGTCCGGCTAGAAGTGTTACCATCTTTGCACAAAGATTTATCCATGAGTAAGAACTATTTATATGCACACCCCGTACAGATACCAACCTGGTTAACAGGAAAAACAATGCTCCTACTTAACAGTGAACCTGCAAGCTATCCTAAAAATTATAGGCCAGTAACTTGCCTTCCGACGACGTATACACTATACACTGGAATTGATGTCGACAGTTTATAGTCATTTAGAAGAATATTCAATCATGCCAATAAAACAAAGAAGTAATAAAAGAAAATCATATGGAACAAAGGATCATCTGTTACTGAAGTCCTAATGAAGAACTGTAAAAAGGGGAATAATCTAAGTATGGCATGGACTGACTACAAAAAAAAGCATTTGATAGTATCCCACATTCATGGATAAGAGTGCTTATAAATGAATAAGCTACACCTTACACTGATCAATTACATTACAGTAACCATGAAACAGTGTCTGACCACTTTGCAATTAAACCATGATAAAGGACAAATTATTATTCCAGGGATAAAAATTCAAAGAGGGACATTCCACGGTGACTTCTTGTCACCGCTGCTACTCTGTCTTGCGCATAACCCTTTAAGCGGTCTACTTAACAGATTAGGCCATGGCTATAATTTGGCTCCTAGAAAACAACTAAGTGTAAAGACATCTCATCTTCTCTTTGTCAATGATTTAAAACTGTATAGCTCATCAGATGAGGAACTAAAAGCACAACTGTAAGTAGTCAAAACTTTTTCAGATGATATAAGAATGTCATTTGGTCTTGATAAATGTGCAAAAGTAACCTTTAAAGCAGGAAAGCTGCAGCACCATGAAAACATCAGTTTGGGACAAGAATGTGATGTAAAAGAACTTGAGCAAGAGGGAGTGTATACATTTTTGGGAGATTAAGGATCAACAATAAAACATGAACAAATGCAAATAAAACTTTGTAAGGAATATTTTAGAAGACTTAAATTAATCCTGAAAACAGCACTTGACATCTAGGAACAAAATTCAAGCTATAAACCAATTTACTCTTCCCGTCCTAACTCACAGTTTTGGAGTGATTGACTGGCCCCAAAGCGTGCTGGATAGATTACACAAGAAAACATGAAGGATGCTTCATGATCACCAAATGATTTATAAAAAATCAGTGCATACCAAGATTACATATTCCCCATTCCAAAGGAAGTATGGACCTCCTTGAAATTGCCTACATGTATAGATCTGCACACATCTGCTAACCTCACAAGACCCAAATGTAGTGAAAGTTTTGAAACATGAGAATAACTCTAAGATAACTTCTCTGCTTAGTCTACCAGAAGCATATCGGCAAGCAGGAATGGAAATCAAACCAGAAGTAGATAAAAGTCAGGCAGCAAAATGCACCAAAAACCAAACAAAAGAATACAAGGTGGAACATCAGATGAGAAGGTAGGAAATATGGAAAATGCATAACTATAGTTGCAAGTATAGAAAACTTCTGAAAGAAACTCATGTTGATCAGGATAGAATGCAGGAATGGTTGAGAAAAGGCAAACAAACCAAAAATATGAAAGTTTGAAATTGGTGGCCCAAGACAGTGGGCTACATGTACGTTGGTTTACAAAGTCCATTGAACACGTGGGAGAAACAGACAAATGTAGGTTTTGTAAAACAGAATTGGAAGTGTCGCACACCTAGTTGCTGGTTGTGACATACTAATGGCAGGAGGACTGTATACTGAAAGGCACACTAATGTGGCAAGACTGCTGCACTGGGGATTGTGCAAACATTATGGTATTAAAGTGGCTGAAAAACACTGGAAACATGAATCACAAAGCATCACCTGTTACCAACAGTTCAAAAGATAGATGTGAGAAAACCAGATATAGTGGTCCGTGAAAAGAAGACAAAAGTAGCATTAGCAGTGATCACTGAAATCACTACATCCAGTAACTGCAGTGTCTTGCTACAGAGAGATACAAAGTCATAAAATATCAAGATTTGCAGGCACAAATGAGAGCAACGTGGAAGATAGATACCCAGACAGCTCCAATAGTAGTAGGAGCAGCCAGCCTTACAAAAAGAATCTATGGTCATATTTAGATATGTTACCATTACATGCGACTCCATCCGAACTGCAGGAGTTATTACTAGACACATTGTGGGTGCTATGAAGAGCAGTTTTGGCTGACATCAAAGATCAAAACAATACTAATTTCATGAACTTTCATGAATTTAATCGTACTTTGACTT
Organism: Protopterus annectens; assembly: GCF_019279795.1. Taxonomy (NCBI): domain Eukaryota; kingdom Metazoa; phylum Chordata; order Ceratodontiformes; family Protopteridae; genus Protopterus; species Protopterus annectens. The sequence continues at coordinate 239,760,234 of NC_056745.1, forward strand.
GGGAATGTGCTCCATTCCCGTCACGGTATTAGAAACACAAAAGATTTGGAGAAATTAAAAAAAAAAAAA
>NC_056745.1:239765302-239780302 GCF_019279795.1 Protopterus annectens
ATCCTGGAACAGGACTTCTTCAAATGATTGTTAAAAGTGGAGGCAAAAAGATTGAAGATGCTTCCCACAGCTGAATCAATTCTTGGAAAAGCCTCCAATTCACCTAAAATTTGTGTGTGTGTGGGGGGGGCTGTCCTGGTCCTTCACAGATGGTCTGCTATGCAGTTTTGCTCTGACCATATGCAAGGTGCCTGCAGAATTAGATTGTACTGAAATGTTATATCTCATGTTGCAATGGCTAGTCTGCACAGAGGGTAAGATCTGGCTCCCCCCTCACATCACTGCAGTAATGTGTACAAACACTTGTAACTGTAGAGACCAAACATGATTAAAACCGTTGACAGCATTTACAAGTGCAAGCATATATTTTAAGTTTATGGGTTTTGGTCTATTTTGTTCCAGAGACCCTGTACTTTTAACCCCATAGACACTGCTCTCCAAGCAAAGTGAGGTCTTTCCTGTTGCAGACTGTGATGGAACTAGAAGGGAACATGAGAAACCTGGCTTCTGATGAAATCTCCATTTAACAAGTCCAAAAATGTAATCTGAAAGGTCAGGGAATGTTGATGGGACCATATAGATTTTAGTAACCAATGGATTTTTCTCAAGTGGAATCTTGCTGGAGGAATCAAGAGAATCACAGAAGCCATAAGAACAAAAATCCTGAGAACCTCCCTTGTTGAAACAGTAGTTTAAGTCAAAACATCAGGAAAGGATCTAGATAAAGAACTTTTTGTCCAAGACCGGTACAACTCTACAAGCCTTTCACTAAAAATAACAAATCAGTTATTCATAATTTATCTAAGCAGCTTACCCATGACCACTGGTGCTCCGCAGGATCTTTACTCATGTACCACACTTATAAAACAAGTCCAGCACATTCTAAATCTATTTTCCATAACTGTCATCATTATGCATCAAGTCACTGTTATATTCAATGAAAACACAAAGGCATCAGGTGGATTTAATAGCTGCAGCCATGTGTTTATTGCCAATTATTGCTAACAACATTTACTGATTGAAGCCATTAATTTGAGATGTGCACAAGGCAGGCATTTCAGGGAGGCCATTTCTTTACTTGATAGTAGTGCCCTAAACACTGCAGAGCAAAAGACAGCACAGTATTGTCAATATCCAGCCCTCCCGATTAATCTTACCCCTGGCAACAATCTCTTGGGGTTGTGTGGCCCTTGGAGGGTAAAGCTAGAGTCCTGAAACCTTCCCACCCAACACACTTATCTTGGCATCCTTTGCTTTTCTTGCTTTCTGCCACAGAAGGGAAGAATATTCCTCCCTTCTGCCAAGTACATCCCATGCTACTCTAAGTGTAGGCCCTTCCGTGCTAAACATGCTTGTAGTTCCACACAGAAAACCTGCATAAGGCTGTCACAGGACAGAGCTGCAGCAGGCAATCCAAAGGATAATGCAGAGAACTAACTAAAAGTTTTTTTTGCATCTGGATCGTATTAAGTCTAAAAGTTGGATCTAGGAATGTAATCTACATCTTTTAAATCCAGGGTCACCAGTAGACTTAAATGGGGATTAAGAGGTAACAAGTTGTGAATGGATGACATTTTGAACTTGGGCACCATCACTAAACAGTTTTAGAAAAGAAAGATCCAGAACTGGTCTCCACACATTGAAACATTCTTGAAAAAATCCTTCTCCTAACCAAGGGGAAGGAACAACCTTTATCACCTACTGAGACAGCATATGCTGAATGGCAGGAGTGGAAAGTGCTTGATCTAGCTGATGAGAGGGAATCCCTCAAAAAGGGGGACACTCCCACTGCCATCTGTAACCTCACTGAATTACTTTCAGAACCCATATGTCTGAAACTACCTATTGCAAGAGAGAGAAATGAAGGTGCTGAACTTCTGGAAGTATTAATGGTTTGCCAAGGTGGGAAGGGAGAGAGGAGAAGAATCTTCTAGATGTAGTCATTCAGACGTATTATACAAGCTTTTGTTCTAAGGGGATCCTCATTTTCTTTTTGTAACCTCCCTGCCATTGCCTTTTAAACATCTGCTTACCAGCAGCTTGTTATGAGTGATTATTTTGATTTTCTGATAAAGGTATTGGGGTAGCATTAAACCCCTTAGCAACCTTGGAGAAGGAAGGCTGGAAAATCTGAGAAGATTCCTTGAATCAGCTTATCACATTTTTAAGGATCTCTACAGCAGAAGGTCCAGAAACGCAACTCTCTATCCCAAAGAGAATTCAAAATTTCAGATTTGACATCTTCTGGAAGGTTTCAAGCACCCAGCCAAGCAAACCTCCTCATGACAGTTCCAGTTGCAGCAGCCCTGGAAATGGCATTAGCAGAATCATAAGCAGAATTCAAACACTGGGCAGTCACTTGAGATACAGGAAGCCATTAGGTTACACAACTTTTTCTCAAAGCAGAGAGGCAGAGGAAAAAAGACAATTGGTCTGTTGACACAAATGACCACAGCACAGTCCCCCATCTGCGGCTCAGCAGCAGCCTGATGTAGTAGAAAAGGCTATTTCTTTTTTTTTTTTTTTTTTTTGTTCTTTTTAGGAGCTGTAAAAATAAAGAATCAAGGAAACAGTAGGTTGTTCCATGGTTAAGCTGAAAAAGATGGTGGATAGTAGTTGGTAAAATGGGTAGATAGAAAAAAAGGCAACCTTCTCCACCAAAAACACAGTAAAAAGCACTTTAAGCATTTATGCAACCCCTTGCAAAAAAAAAAAAAAAAAAAATTGTTAAAATGAGTTTCAACAATTTTTTTTCCACAAAAGTAAAAAGTAACGCTTCTGTTTAAAAGTTAACAAAAGTCACGTGGCAGTCAATCAGTTGCAAGTTTTCAGCTCCCGGGGACAAAGCAGCAGATTAATCTCAAATAAGAGCCATTTGTTTTGCTATTAGCAGTACAATAGAGGTCTGACAATGGTGGCCAGTGTCACTTAAACAGAAACAGTTAAGGTGCCCATATTTTCCAGGACCTTTTGCTAACAAGATATCTGTGAGACAAACTTGGCTTTCAAGTCTACACATTTTTCAAACTTCCTAACACGGCATGCTTTAATAATGCAAAAATCAATTTTCTCTTCGGTGTACAGGCTTCACAGTATTTCTTCCATGTGACACCTGCTTTACAGGCTTCACAGTATTTCTTCCATGTGACACCTGCTCCAAAGCACATGTCAAAGTAAAACAGCAAAGTTATGCCATATGCTCACTCCTGTAGTAGTTTTGTGGAGTGAGGCACAGCAAAATTATGCAAGGTCCTTACCCTTGCAGCAGCTGTTTGAAGTTGGTGTCAGACTGAGTGCACTTTGGGCCCTGAACAGTTTACAAAATTCTAGCTTCCACGTACATCTTTTTGGGGGCAGGACCATGCATAAATGTTCATGTTCTTTTCTATTCACCCTCCTGATTTCTGACCAATCAAAATGCTCTATGTATATTTCACTAATGGCTGCATCCATCGACAGCCATTTGATGTACATATCAAATAAATGTCTGACTGATTAAAATAAAAAAAGTCACAGAAATGCATTCCAACTTGCTTTAAAGAAATACACTCTAGTTGTCTAAAGCCATACTAATGACTACAAGTTGATAATGACAGCCACAGTCAGACATTCTCATCCACGGACAGCCTCCACATCCAGTAATTACAACCCCAATGTTGACAGTGTACACCTCATATATGTGACTATGATAAAAGAATAAGTTATGGCCACAACACATTTCAAGTTTTAGTCACACAAACACACAATAGCCCAAGTACCTGCAATTTATTTCACAGAAATTGCAAATGAGGGCAAGTTCTTTTCATTCTCAGACAGTTCCCTACCCCAGCAATCATTGTCACTAGGCTGTGCACACCACATCTGGTTTTGATAAAAAAAAAATACCATTTAACTTATTAGTACAAGAATCAGGAACAAAGGCAAAAAGTAATGGGGGAACAAAATCAGAGATAGATTTCTATTAAATACCTGAAAACTGCTATAAGTTATTTTGCATTAATTTCTGGAACTTTTTTTTTTTTTTTTACTAAAGAATTTCCTATCACTTTCACGGATAAAAATAAAAATCAACTTCTTTACTCTATTAAAAACACATATTGAACTCTTTATTGGAGTATATTCACCTGGAAGAATTTATTCAGATCAGTTATAACTCCAGCTAGAGTTGTTAAAATGACAAAAGATAACCTTGCAGGTTGTTGGAGATGTAATAAAAAATTGAAGCAAATTGGACACACGTTTGACTGCCATATGGTTCAGAATTTTTGAATAAAAATTAAAGATTTTTTTCAAAGCATTATGGAACAATACATTTATTTTAACAAAAGAAATTATTCTCTTAAATTTTCTAGGAACTGATACATGGAAGAAAAAAGAATGAAGCCTACAATTAGGCTGTGGTTGAATAGGGTTGTCTTACCATAACGTTCCATCTGTGTTATTGATCTTCATTCATTCATTACTGATGGGTCTCGGTTCCGTCCACGAAAACAACTCTGCCAATATAACAAGCTAGCACCAGCCAAAAACTCTTGAGCCAAGTCTTACCCATAGTGCCCCACTTCTTATCTCCTCAGATTGAGTTTGCCCATAAGGATAGAAAAGCAGAGGCTTTATCTGCACAAATACCCTATTATCAGGTAACCAGGACCAAATACAAACCTCCAGGAGTCTTTTGGTGGGGGTAGGAGGGTGGGGACGCAATGAATGAATGAAGATCAACAACAGAGATGGAACATTATTGTAAGAACATAACTTCTTTATCTGATGTTGTTGATCTTCATTCATTCCTTACTGATGGGACAGAGTCCCTAGCTACTTTATGTCCTGGGAGGCCCTATGGAAGGATATTCCATAGCACCACTGAGCCAAAGGATGCGCTTACCCTGGAGACTAAATAAAAGTATAAGGTGTTGCCCAGGTAGCTGCTGTGCAAATGTCATCCATACAGGCTCCAGAACGAAAGGCCACTGAAGTGGACACTGATCTGTTGGAGTGAACCTTGACTTTAGTTGGTAGAGTTATCTTGTTTTGTTGACAGACAAAGGTAATACAATCTCTTAACCATTTTGATAAAGTGACTTTGGAAACTGACTTGCCCAATCTTGGACCTGAAAAGGATATGAATAGCTGCTCCGATTTCCTGAATGATTTGGTTTTGTCTAAGTAAAAATGTAACTGTCTATGTACATCTAGCAAATGTAAACATTCACCTTTGTTAGAAAATTTTGGGAAGAAAACTGGCAAATCAATGGACTGGTTGAGATTTGAATCTGAAATAACCTTGGGCAGAATGGAGGGATTAGTCCGAAGTGATACTCTAATCTCTGTGGAAAATGATGTATGGACGATTTACACACAAAGCTTGCAACTCTGATATCCTCGTGGCTGAGGTGATGGCTACCAAGAATAAAGTCTTCATAGGATCACAGGAGGTTACTAGGCTAATGGCCCCGGGGCCCTAACAAGCCTAGCCAAGAGTTTAACTCCAAAAAAGAAACCTCAGTCAACATCTGTCGCCCCAGACAAAGGTGGAACCCTGGGACAAATTTGTGGTTTCCCATCCACTCATCGAGGTTCCACCTGAAGAGGGTCAGCAAGATAATCTGACAAGTATGGGAAGTGTATTCCAGAGATGGGGCAGCCTCTGGTAGACAAACTGGTCTCTTCAGCAGGTTTTGTTGATGCCACATATTAGATTTAGGCCCATCGAGTGAGTAATGTGCGAGGAGTTAGGCTTGCGGACATGGAGCATCTCTAGTAGGGCAGGGTCCGATATTGCCTTGTAGGCAAGCTATAGATCACCTCTAAGCAATCTATATGATACAGAGTACAGTGATAGTGATTTGAGCATGTCCACATAATATGGGTGTTGGGAGGCCATGGATTCTCTTTTTGAGGTATTTCTGTGGCCTTTCAAGTTGGTGCAGGTGTTTGGAGAGGTACATAGCCCTATAATTGAGTATAACGCCCCATTTGGTAAGAGGGAGTAGTACAGAGAGGTAATAAACTCCTTTTTTCTGAATGCAATCCCTTTACTTATGAGATAAGCCAAGTAAAAGGCTTTTCTGACCACTGCTGCCACATCATGGTCGAATGTGAGATTGTTGTCAACCCGAGTACGGGTTGCTGTTGACATGGTAAATCAGTAGGGACCATGTTTTTGCCACATGGTATGATAATACATTTTTTTGCGTTTAATTTAAGGCCATGACTTTGGCACCAGTTATTTGTTGCTGTGAGACCCTCTTGCAGTATGTTAATATCATCTGGGGAGTCAATGACAGCACCCAACTTACAGTCATCTGCAAATTTGGTCAGCCACAGGCCCTTGGTCTTTGCCTGGACCTCTGAGAAGATACCAAATAGTAGGGGTCGCAGGACAGATCCCTGGGGAACACCACTAGTGACAGGTCTGCTGTCGGAGGTAGTGGCACCTATTTTGACCTTGTGGGTCCTGTGAGCCAGTTGGCCACCTATCTGATGAGGTAGGGATTAACATCTAGTTGTGTTAGCTTTTCAATGATGCCCATGTGGGAGATTGTGTCAAAGGTCATGGCCAGATCAAGGTAAGCTGTATGTACTGACTGTCTCTCATCCAGGGCCTTGGTGACGGTCACAAAGAAGTCAACTAGGGTCAATAGGCAAGATATGTCCCTGACCAATCCAAATTGGGTGGGGTCGAGTGTTTGGAGTTTGCCGTCCTTGTTTACGAGATCCATAATAATACGCTCTATGGCTTTACAGATCAGACTTGTCACGCTAATGGGGCAATAGTTTCCCCGAGTCAGTTCTGCCACCACCTTTGTGCAAGGGGATGACAATGGCATTCTCCACTCTGCTGGAATGAAGCCTGTAATTAGGCTGTGGTTGAATAGGGTGCTCAGTGGCGAAGCTAGTTCTTGCTGGAGATGGTGTAAAATACAGCCTGGGATATTATCAGGTCCCATGGAAGCTGTGTTCTTTGCCTTGGATAGGGGCTTTAACACTTGATCTATGGAGATGTGAGGTGTGGGACAAGTATCGGGGTTGTCGACTGGGCCTTTGGGGGGGGGGGCGATAAGGGGTAAAGTTTGCGCTGGACCTATCAGCTAGTAGGTTGGCTAAGTCTGCAGGATCAGTGTAAGTGGTACCGTTAAGTACTAATTCAGAACAAACTTGGGCTTTGCCACGGAGGATCCTAATGTAACTGAAGTAGTTCTGGTTTCCCTTTGTTTCTATGGTTAGTTTCAACTCATAACTGGTTTTGGAGTTTTTCCACTAGTGATCTAATTTGCTTGTTGAGGCAGAGGAGGGAGATTTTCCAATTTGGAATTTGTTCCTTTTTACCCATGGACAACAGTTTCTTCCTTTTGTTGTAAAGCTTGTTGATAGAAGATGTCCACCAGACAGGTTTGTGTTTCCTTGAGGAGCAGGTTTTAGTTCTGTTGGGTATGGCTGAGTCCAAGATGCTTGTACATTGCACTGGCGTACTGTTCAGCATAGTTGTCTGCATCCTCTGAGGGGGCGGTGGTGTGAAGCTTCTGATACCCTCCCATAGGAGGGTGCAGTTAGCTTTTGAGAAGTTTTTTTAGGCTGGTTATGGCTGAGGAGGGGTTGGGTGGTATAGAAACTTCGAATGAGACAGACTGATTATCTGATCTCACCAGGGAAAAACATACTATGGGAGTGGTGCAGCAGTAACTCATGTTGGTGAGAACCAAGTCCAGTATATTATCTCAAGTTCCATGGTTCAATGGGATCTTTAAGAGGTGGACTCAAATGCATGACTCCCTTTAGGAAGGTTTTGCAGAGACACTGGGACATTAATGAAAAATCATTAAAGCCATTATGAAAATTGGAGATAGCTGCTAAGTGAACTGTGCTGGCAGAGGCTGAGGCTCCTGACTGAAGTAAAGTTGACATGTATTCTAAGTCCTTATGGACTGGGGCTGAGAAGGGGTCTAGTCCTTGTTCTTTAGCCCAGATCACAAACCTGCTCCATTTACTATGATAAAGTTTCCTAGTGAATGGTTTATGAGAGGCCAGAAGTATCTTTCGCACTAGTGAAGACAAGATTATTCTGCCTGGCAATCAATGGAAGTGGAGAAACCAAGCAGTCAGTTTGAGATTCGGTAGGTCGGGGTGGACCAGCCCCTGTGGATGAGACAAGAGTCCTGGGGTTGGATCCAGAGTCCACGGGCTGTGAACCAGGTGAGGCCATAGGAGGGGGAACCAGACTTGATGGGGCCAATAGGGTGTACTGAGAATGACTTTGTTTCTCAACCACTGTGCTTTCTTTAAGAAGTGTTGAATGAGGGGAGGGGAGGAAAGGCACAAAGTAGACCCGGGGGCCGATCGTGTATTAAAGCATCTTTCGGTGACTCCCCCTGAAGGGGGTCAGGGCGAAGTAGCTGCTGCATTTCTGGTTCGAGGGAGAGGCAAATAGACTGCAGCAAGGCTGGCCCCAATAATGAAATATTTGTGTCGCTACTACTGGATTGACAGACCACTCGTGAGGCATCAGAATGTTCCTGTTCAATTTCAGCAATCACATTAGAGTTCCCAGGAATGTGCATTGCTAAGAGAAAGCGGTTGAAATCTATCGCCCATTGCCACAGTAGCAGAGCTTCCCGATATAATGGGTAGGATCTGGTTCCTCCTTGCTTGTGCATGTACCAGACTACTGACGTAATGTCTGAATGGATAGCAATTGTCCCAGATGGGAGGATTGCTTGGAATGCTTGCAATGCTAGAAGCACTGCACTCAGTTCTAGGATATTAATATGCAGATTGGCCTCTAAGGGGGACAAAGTGTCTTACTGAAAATCTCTTCCCCCACCCTGTAAGGGAAGTGTCCATGGTCACTGTGGCTTTGGGTTGAGGGGGTGAAAAAGGACAACACCATAACTCCTCTTCGGGCTTCATCCACCAATTCAGATCTTGTTTGCATCGGTTTGTTATACGGATTGGGTAAGACATTGGGTGCGTCATTATAGACCACTGAGATGCTAGGAGCCACTGAAGCAGCCTCATATGGAATCTCGATAGTGGGACCAGTGTGACTGTTGCCGCCATGGAACCCATAAGTTGTAAGACCAGTCGGGCTGGAACTAGGTGTTGAGAGTATTGCTTGGAGATGAGATCTCAACCTTTGTAACCTGTGATGAGGTAAAGTGACTAAGTAGGATTTTGTGTTGAACGTCACCCAAATAAACTAAGGATTGAGCCAGTACCAGCTTTGACTTTTTTTTTTGTTTATTGAGATTCCTAGCATGTCTGCCAGTTTTAGAGTATAGAATACGGCATGAAGCAGTACACTCTTGGTTGGAGAAGTAAGGAGCCAATTGTCTAGATATGGAAACATGTGAAATCCTTGCAGTCTCAAGTGAGCAGTTACTACTGCCATTGCATTTGAACACACTGGGGACTGTGGAGAGACCAAAGGGCAGTACTTGAAATTGGTAGTGACTGGCTGCCAGTCAGAAGCGGAGATATCTTCTGGATCGTTTGTCCATTTTTATGTCGTAACACGCACCCTGAAGATCTATGAAGCACATTCAATTGCCTTTTTTCAGAAATGGAAGGATAGACTGAACCGTGACCATCTGGAATTTTGCCTGTCTGATGAACTTGTTCAGATTGCTGCGGTCCAAAATTGGCCTCCAGTCCCCTGTCTTTTTCTGACCCTAAAAAGAACCTGGAGTAAAATCCGGATGCTGCATCCGTCTGACTGGGTGGAACATCGGGGATTCGCCTTAGTAGCTTGGGGTAAAGGTCGAAGGGGATATGGTAACCTCTGGTCATTATTGCATTATCATTTACACCCAGGAATCTGATATCAAGTGCCAGGCCAAGCGGTGCAGAGAAAAACTTCCCACAAATGCTTCCAGAGGTAAGCAATCAGGCCACTCTTCAGGTGCGATGGATAGGGCTGCCCAAAGAAGGAATACCTGGAGCCCTGGTTTTGCTGGCCCCCTCTGCCACGGAAGGGGCGTCTTCCGGATGAGTTCCCCCCCCCTGCTCTGGGGGGAGGGCTTGCCATGTGTGTCACGAAAAGGCCCTTGGGATTTTTGAACCACATCTTCCTGCCTCTCGGATTCCTGGTATAGGATCGTTGAGGGGTGGAAAAGTGTATGCCCATGGCAGACAGGGTCTTTCCGTCCTTCTCACACCTGGCTAACGTGTCTAACTTTTGGGCCAAAGAGGACTCATCAACAGCAGCATTGATGAAGGTAGTCTTGAAAGGGGGGTCCACAAAGTCACACAAGCGCATCCAGGCACAACATCTGATGACAACGCCTGTACCAGCTGCTCTGGCTGCCCCTTCGGTTGTATGGGCGATCAACCACATGGAGGCGTTAGAAGTGGACTCTAGGGTGGCAAGCTGAAAGGCAACTTTGTCACGTACCTCATCAGGCAGTACCCCTGCAAAGGTTCCTGAAAAGTCTATAATCAGGTCCCTCTGAAGACAGGTAAAATGTGCCAAATAGTTCAGCGACCGTATAGTGAAGGTTGGGGAAGCGAAAGTCCGCTTCCCTAGTCTATCATCCAGGACTCCCTGTTAAGAGGATGGACAGTCTAACTTCTTCAGCAAGTTCTTTCCTAGTGGCCACCTCCACCACCATAAAATCTAATGCAAAGCCTGTAGACGAGAAGGAGATCGAATTTTATCAGGTCTTCTGGGAATTGGTTCAATGGTGACAGGGGCCTTCCAAGCATGCTGCACTATGAGCTTGACCAACTCATCAGCAGGTGGGGTCATCCATGAAGTGGAGGGTCGAGCACAAAGCCTGCAAGAATACAGATTCCTCAGTAGAAGTGTTGATGGACTTCATCACCCTCTGTTGCAAGATCTCCAGCATGTCTCCGAATGAGACATCCTCAGGGGGTGACTGTGGGGACCCTTATCCCTCATTGAAATCTGTATCTTCGGTGAGGGATTTCTCAGGGAAATAGATGCGCTTCTTGCATGTTATATTGCTAGGTGGCTCTTCAGGGGGAGCATCTGAAGAGGACTCCTGAGAGTAGGTGCCCTGAAATAGGGTATCTTGCTGCTCCCATGCTCAATGTCCCAGTGTAGTGGGCTGTATTAGCTGCACACCAGAGGAAAAATGAATGTCTGGTTCTGATGCTGAAGGGGCCAACTGGATGCTTGAGGAAGCGATGGCCCTCTCCCATCACATGGAAAGGAAGCCCACCTGAAGGGGGATGGGAGCCCGGAACAGAGAAGGACAACCTTGGAAATGGGGTCACACCCAGCTCTGAAAAGTCTGCCTCCAGGGTTGGAACCAGAGAGGAGTCAGAGCTGTCAAAAAAAAAAAAAAAAACGGAACCATAGATGGCACCATAAAAAAATCGCCGCCGAACTAGGTGTCACAGTCCTGACAGGCCAGTCACGGTCTAGAGTGTGGATTGGGTCAGAATGAACTGTGGTCCACAGGGTAGGCTTTGGAACAGTGGAAGGGTGCAATGCAGAACTGAAGGAGTTGGCACTGGGATAGGTGTCAGTACAGAGAGCTCCAAAGCCTGAGAGATTGAAGGAGGATTGATGGACTCTGTGGAGAAAATCCCATAGCTCCGGGTGGGAGGGAGGTCTTGGATGGGGTGGGAATGACTCTGGCTGCTAGGAGCTGATCAACAAGTCTCACTACATTGAGTTCCAAAAGACTCCTGGTTGAATGGGTGGATAACCCCGAAGGGGACTGGCCTTTCAAGAAAAGGGCTGAGTTACTGTCCAAAAAAGGGGTCAATGGATGGGGAATATCCTGTCCTGGCTAAAACTTCACCTTTCTGCACCAAGGTCAAAGGACCCAAATATTATGATGGGGATGGGGAGAACAGATTAGAAGGAGACACTACTGTTGGTGCTGAAAGAGTGTCTGGTACCAAAGAAATTATTGGTACCGTAGCAGAGGTTATGGTGGTCAGTTCTGTAAAAGAAGTTGTTGTCAGCACCATGGAGGGAGCTTTAGGCTCGGATGCCGAGATTGTTGGTGCTGACAGTTTAGTGAGTTTTGTCTTCGGTTCAGTATGAGTCTTAGAAGGCTTCAGATCCTTAGCACTAGGAGATGCTGGAACCGAATGGCTTCGTTTTTTAATATCTCTCTTTGGAGGTGTTGAGACCTCTGCCTCAGATAGTGTCTCCAAAAAGGGAGTTTTCAAAAGTCCTTTCAAGATTAATTAATTTTTATATTCTGCTAACGTACAAGAGCTGAATCCTTTACATAGTTCACAAGGAGGTTGAACCTGGATGTCTGGAGGTCCAAGACAATAGACACAAGAAAGATGGCCATCGGAGTTGGGCATCTTTCTACCACATTTATTACATTGCTTAAAACCGGTTGCCCCCTTTTTATCATAGGTTGGTACTACGCTATCGGCCCTACGGCCTATACAAGCCTACACATAACAATCCCCTGGCTATTTTATCCCACAGTATTTACTGCCCTCAGACATTATGACTATTCCATCAAGAAAACACAGTCACTACAAGCAACAATAGGACAAAAAAAAACAACTAACCATTTGAAGCATTAAGTAAGGATAAAAGGGGAGAAAGGGGGGGGAATACCAACGATAGTATGATAATTACCACAGAGGTAAGGTACCAACAATGGTACAAAGAATACCAAAATAGTAAGACAGGGGGAAAAAAACACTCTAGAGGATACGAAGGGTAAGCGAAGCTATCAACGACTGCTAAAGACAACTATCTAATAAGGTTAGAATATTTTTATTTGAGAAATAGAAAAAAAAATGTAAGTACTTAGCTGAGAGCTGGCTTGACACGTCATGTATACTACATGGCAAATGAGATCTGGGGAGATGAGGAGAGGGGCACTATGGGTAAGACCTAGCTCGAACGTTTTTGGCAGGTGCGAGCTTGTTATCGGCAGAGTCTGTTCCAAGGATGGACGCGAGACCCAACAGTAAGGAATGAATGAAGATTAACAACAGATTTCTAATCTAACCTAGACAATACTAGCAGTAGCCAATAAAACTAGTACTAGGAACTGGAAATATTCTTTGGAGACAAAATTTGAAGACTTCCTCACTCTTTTATAAGAAGTTGCAATTAAAGAAATGAAAGTAAAAGAAAAAAGAATTTACCCAAATGAATTAAGGAATAATCCTTTTAACTAAAGTTTTGGCCCTTATTGATTCTTCATTATCATCTACTTAATTTAAACTAGTATGTTTTATTTCCAGTTAGGTTCTTGTTGGTCTAAGGCTTTTGTGTATATTGCAAATAGTTGCTCTGTTTTGTTTTTTTAGATGGTGACTCAAAGTTTAACTTTTTTGTAATCTTAGTTTTTCTTTTATAAAATATTAATACAATTTATTTCAGGAAAGAACATACTTTGTATTAGCATGCATTTTCTGAAAGAAAAAAGTCAAACTCAATTTGTCATTATTTACGGACTGTAATCCTAATGTATTTTTGTCATGGGCCATACATTATAGGGAACAGACCACAGATATGATGCAAAACATCTTACTGTAATAAAAAATAAAAAAAAAAAAAAAACATTGCAACCACTTGGTGCAAGAATTGGGGACAACTTCTTTCAGCTTTTCCCAGTTAGGGGTCACCGGCAGTGGAGTTTTATGGTGCAGAGTTGCCAGCCCGGCGCCCAACCTTCCACAGAAGGCACATACATGCACGCACTCACGCCTAGGGCCAATTTAGAAAGTGTCCAATCCACCTACAGCATATCTTTAGGATGTGGGAAGAAAACAGAGTACCCGGAGGAAACCCACGCGACCACAGGGAGGACATGCAGACTCCGCACAGAAGGCACCCCAGCCAAGGATCGAACCAGAGAACCTCTTGCTGTGAGGTGGCAACACTAACTGCTGCTCCACCGTGGCCAGCCTTTAGTGTAAGAATCGGGGGACAAAGACCCAGAATTAGGGAAAGTTTTAAGTACTGCTCTTAATATACTTTTTATTTGCTATAATGTCAGTTTTTGAAATGGTATGCATGTATTGAAAGACAGGAAGTCTGAAAAGTCAAATGTCTGTCTTATTTTAATGATTGCATTTGTCAATGATTTGTCAAAAAAACACAAAGTTTAAGAGGAAACAGGCCAAAAAATAAAACATTTTCTACAAAATCAGGAACAGTTTCAATTTTGTTTCGCACAGTCTGGCTTATTTTGTACAAATGCACACTAGTCCTGTAAAGCTAAACGTTAAACTGAGCAAACTGGGAAAGGAGCAATGTTTATCACATATAACACACACTGCCTTCTGTGCAAGGAAGACCTGAGAGATACACAAAGATGTTCTAAAAAGTGCACAAGACTTGGTCGATAAAAAAAAAAGACTGGCACCTGTTCAGCACAAGCTTGGGTAATTAACAAGTAAAGACTTTTGTTCTCGTCTCATTCCGGCTAATTATGGTACAGTACAGTATTATCAATTCTTACAATGTGCAAAAGCAAGAGGATAGTATTTGTATGAAATGAAGTAGCTGTAGTCCTTTTAGTCTCTGGAAACAACATCTCATTGCTGAAATGGATCTCTGCAGTGACCATTTGGGAGGGGTCATCTCCGGAAGGATACTTAACTGAGAAAATGCTCAGGACTGGGATTGATCTGGAACATGTTTTGTTCAAACAGGGAACATTAAACAAAACTTAAGACGAGCATGGACTGCTTGCTCATGTGAGTGCAGCTTGGCCCCAAGTCCAGTGGTCACATTGTCTTCACAAGTCCGACAGTGAAGCACCTAGTAGTGGCATAAAGAGAAAGTACAGAAAAAACCTCCAAAACACTCCAGTGAACTCCAGGTCTCAATAAAAGCAGTCTCGGTAGGTCCACAAAGAACGAGCCATGAGATGTAAAATACACCACTTTATTCACAAGTAGATTGAGCACTTTCGTACCTAATAACAGGAAACTTCATCAGAATCTGAATACACAGAAAGTACAGAAAGAACAGCAGCAGATTGTGAGAGATTTTTTTTTTTTTTTTAAGTATCCTGTATCACAGACTGATAGCAGTGGAGAGTG